>NC_081415.1:273623169-273932259 GCF_030272615.1 Cryptomeria japonica | reverse complement strand
TAGGATCAAATTGAAATATAGCAACAAGACAAACAACATTCATGATATTTGGTCTAGTCTGAGTCAAATATAATAATCCACCAATCATATATCTATATCTAGTCTGATTTGTTTTTGGGGAATCATCATCCTTAGTCGACTTAAATCCAGTCACCACAGGGGTACCAACTGGATTTGTATCTTCTAAACCAAACTTCTTCAACAACTCTTTCACATACTTGGATTGTGATATAAAAATTCCTTTTTCTGACTGTGTAATTTGAAATCCTAGAAAGAATTTCATCTCTCCAATCATAGACATCTCAAACTCATCTTGTATTTCATTAGCAAACTCTTTGCACAAACTATCATTTCCTCCAAAAATAATGGCATCAACAAAACTTCAGCAATACAAATGTTATCATGAACAATTTTGAAATACAAATTACTATTAGCATTACCTTTATTAAATACAAGCTTCAGCAAATACTTATCCAATCTAGCATACCATGCTCTTGGTGATTGCTTCAATCCATACAACACTTTCTTCAATCGACACACCATATCCCTTTGATCAGTCAATAGAAATCCACTCGGTTGCTCTATGTACACCTCTTCTTCTAATTCTCCATTTAAGAATGCAGACTTGACATCCATTTGATATACTTTGAAATTCTTGTAAGCAACATAAGAAATAAATAATCTAAGAGCTTCAATCCTTACCATTAGAGAAAAAGTTCCTTCAAAATCAATTCCTTCTATTTGAGAATATCTTTTACAAACAAGTCTAGTTGTGTTCCTAACAACTTCACCTTACTCATTTAATTTATTCCAAAAGACCCATTTAGTTCATATTACATTTTTATCTTTAGGTCTGGGAACAAGAATCCTTGTATTGTTCTTTTCAATTTGATTAAATTCTTCTTCCATTGCTTTTACCCAATGTTAATATTTACAAGCTTCATTCACATCTTTAGGTTCAATCTTAGAAATTAAAAAGTATTCAACTTGATCTTTTGCAATTCTTCTCCTAGTCAAAACAACTTTATTTCTATCTCCTATAATCTGATTTTCAAAATGATTCAACCTTGGATACCTGGGAGTCTTAGGATTTTCTTGATTTTTTGACTCTTGAGTTCTCTCTTCTGCACTTGCACTATTTCCTTCACCTTGATTTTCTAGATTCACTAGAACAATCTAAACTTGATTCTAGATATGAGGACTATCACTCTGGTCATATGAATCATATCCACAAGATTTGATCTATTTCTCATTGCTTTCATCAACTTTGACATTTTCACTCTCAACTATCTTTCTCAATCTCTTGTTATACATCGATAGGCCTTGCTTTCAGTAGAATAACCAATAAATATTCTTGTTGTCATGAGGATCTGTACCCAAATGCAAATGTGAAATATCTGCAATCCCATGAAATATGGGACAACTCTCAGGCTGTGGGTATCCTATGGTGAGAGTAGACCTCCGTATTATAGGTCGGATTCCTTTTTGATCACCTAAAAATAACTGAATCTAACTTGGGAAAAGAGGTAGAGGTGTTCACAACATCCAAGAAGGAAGACTGAGAGGGGGGGTGAATCAGTCTTCACCAAAATATAAAAATTTAAGTATAATAACAAATATACCAAACTACAACACAACACACAACACCAGTATTTTTTACATGGAAAAATTGGTTAAGGGAAAAACCACGATGGGAACCTACCCATAGTAAGATGATACTCTGCAGTAGTATGTGAAAATGTTACAATGGGGAATGCACATGCATTAAGGTAACTGCATAGAGCTCACTGCTCAAAAGATATTTGGCTGGAAGGCTACAACACTCAGGGAAGTATCATTGACTTACAATAAGATTCAAACTACAATCTAGAAGAAATAAACTGAAAGAATAGCATCTCCAAATGCCTGATTATAGTTTTGGTTAAGCACAATTGTCTACCCTGCAACACCAATCTCACCTCAAACTCAACACTGAATAATAAATCACTTGTTCACACATACACCTCTTTCTGATAATGCAGACCCAACATTGACACCCAAACTACATGAATAACTCACCTATATATACTATTCATGAACCTCAATAACAAGGTCGGCTAAACCCTAACCTCAACTCACAATTACAAAATTACATCACATGATACAAAGATTGACCAGTGGACCAATATGATAATTTACATAGCATAGAATGGTCCTAATTCAAATTCCAAAATGATCAACTCCATCAGAAATCACACCAAGATCAACTGCAACATGCTAGACCGCGAAAAATACCCCATAACATGAAAATCAATAATGGTTGATGAAAACCACCAAAAACTCGCACAATGATCAATGCAGATTGCCAAAATAAATAGGACATGACTAGGAAACACTAGCAAGCACATTAGAATCATCCGAAACAATTACACCAACACCATTTTTATATCTCCATCGGTCAACGACTAGAAGCTCAAGAAGACAACCAATCAGCAACTGTCATGAAGAAGGATAACTTGTGGCACACCAAATCATGAACCATTTGAAATGAAGATACACAAGTTGATCCAAAAAAATATCCCAAATTCTCAACACCAGACTTGATCACACCAAAATATATCTGAGGAAATACTAGCAGAGTCAAGTAAAACAAATAACTGCAAACCAGATTAGAAAATCTTCCCAATCACACCTAAATAAACCACATGAATATTTTAACATCAATGACAACACCATATCCTAGTAGCAACAATGAACAACTATATCGAATGATCTCCCCCTTTGGCATTGATGACAACATATAAATATGAAAAACAATCAATGCAAAGAAAGAAGATATCACCAACAAAATCCCCCTAAGATCAAGATAGATAGAGAAGTTTTTCACATGATATCTCTCTCCGTTTGATGGAAATTCCAAAGAGCTCAAATCAGATAACCAAACTTGTTCTCCCCAAAAAACACACAACCAAGTCAACAAACTACTCCACTAGAGGAGCAACACCAACTCATCAATCCAGAAAAGAATAAGGCTCTGAAATCCACTGAATCGATGCAATTCAATGCATCTAGTTCTCATCAGGAGGGGTGGATACCCCTAACTTGTCTCTCAAATAGACAAATGTATTTGTAGGCAAAGGCTTAGTGAAAATATCAAGTATTTGTTCCTTTGTAGATACATACTCTAGCTTCACCTTCTCCTCATTGACTTGTTCTCTCAAGTAATGATATTTGATTGATATATGCTTAGTCTTTGAATGCTGCACTAGATTCTTTAACATGTTGATAGAACTAGAATTATCACAGTAAATAACACTAGGCTCATCATCAATAACTATGATATCTTTCAACATTTACTTCATCCAAACCACCTAAGTGTAATTACTAGCAACAACAATGTACTCAACTTCAACTGTAGATAAGGACATTGAATCTTGTTTCTTGCTAGCCCATGACACCAACTTCTTACTCAAAAATAATGCTCCACCAGTAGTGCTCTTCTGGTCATCTACATCACCAACCCAATCAACATCATTATAGGAATATAACATTAAATCATCATTCCTCAGGTATCATAAACTATAATCCACAGTTCCCTTAGATATGTGAATATCCTCTTAACAATAGTGACATGAATCTCCTTCAGATCAGCTTGATATCTAGCAGCCATACACACAACATGCATAATGTCAGGCCTAGTCTGAGTAAGATATAGCAGTCCACCAAACATACATATGTACAAACTCTGATTATATTTCAAAGATTCATCATTTTTAGACAATTTACAACCAGTCACCATAGGAGTTCCAACTGGTTTGGAGTCATCTAGTCCAAACTTCTTCAACAATTCCTTCACATAGTTAGTTTAAGATATGAATATACCTTTTCCTATCTATGCAATCTGCAAACCTAAGAAGAATTCCATCTCACCAATCATAGACATCTCAAATTCTTTCTGCATATCACTAGCAAACTTCATGCTCAATTCATCATCACCACCAAAAATAATATCATCAACAAAGACTTCAACAAATAGGATGTTATCATTTTCAATCTTGAAATACAGATTATTGTCAGCTGTATCTTTAGTGAAACCCAATTTCAACAAGTATTTGTCTAATCTGGCATACCAAGCTCTAGGAGCTTGTTTCAATCCACAAAGGGATTTCTTCAACTTACATACAATGTCTCCATCATCCAATAGTGAAAATCCATCAGGTTGTTCAATGTAAACTTCTTCCTCTAGATCACCATTCAAAAAGGTTGATTTGACATCCATATAATAAACCTTGAAATCTTTATAAGCAGCATAAGCAAGTAGCAGTCTAACAACTTCAAGTCTAGAAACCAGAGAAAAAGTCTCCTCATAATCAATTACTTCTTGTTGTGAATATCCTTTGTAGACCAGTCTAGCTTTATTTCTAACAACTTCATTGACTTCATTCAATTTGTTTCTGAATACCCATTTAGTACGAATGACATTCTTATCCTTAGGTCTAAGAACAAGTTCCCAAGTATTATAATTTTCAATTTGATTTAGTTCTTCTTCCATATCTCTCATCCAATTTTCATCTTTACAAGATTCAACAACATCTTTAGGTTCAAATTTTGAAATCAAACATACTTCTTTAGTAGCTAACCTTCTTCTAGGCATCATACTTTTATTCTTATCATCAATAATCTGATTTTAAGAATGATTCAATCTTACATACCTTGGTATCTTCTGTCTATCATGATTCTTAGGTTCTTGAACATCTTCATCAACAACTGTAACATCCAGATTAAGTCTCTACTAGATCATTTTGCTTAGGTTCTTCACGATGAACATGAGTCAAAACAACATGTTGACCATCATCATAACCACATTCTCTGATCTCCTTCCAAAGGTTCTCATCCACTTTCACATTTTCACTCTCAACTATCTTTCTCAGTCTCTTATTATAGCATCGGTAGGCTTTTCTCTTAGTTGAATATCTCAAGAAGATATCTTCATCACTTCTAACATCAAACTTTCCTATATCCTCATCTCTCTTGATATAACATTTGCAACCAAATACTCTGAAATATCTTACAGTAGGAATATGACAAAACCATAGCTCATAAGGAGTCTTACTGGTATCATCTTTGATGTGAACTTTGTTCAATGTGTAAAAAATAGTGCTAATGGCTTCTCTCCAGTATATCTTAAGAACATTTCTTTCAATCAATACAGTTCTTGCAGCATCCCAAATGGTTCTTTTCTTTCTCTCAACAACTCCATTTTGTTTTGGCGTTCTAGGAGCAGATAATTGTCTTCTAATTCTATGCATCTAATAGAATGAGTTGAACTCACTGTAACATAATTCTCCACCTCTATCAGATCGCAAATATTTCACCTTCAATACAAACTCAGTTTCCACCTTTGAATTGAATATCTTGAATTTGTCCAATGCTTTTGATTTCTCCTTCAAAAAGAAAACCCACATCACCTTGGAATAATCATCAATTAGCAGCATAAAATATCTATCACCCTACACACTTCTAACATTTGTAGGTCCACATAGGTTAGTATGCACAAGATCTAGTAGTCCATCAGATTTATACTATTTGCTCTTGAAATAAATTCTTGTTTGCTTACCTAACTCGTATTCCTTACATACCAAATTAGCAGGCTTAACAATCTTAGGTAGATCTGTAACAACTTGTATAGAATAGATCTTAATCATTGAATTAATGTTCACATGACACATCCTCCTATGCCACAACCAACTCATCTATTTTAGCAATGAAACAAATTTTCTCACTAGCATTCAAATGAAAAATGTTACCTTCAATCTTAGTCCCAAATGCAATTTCTATACCAGAGGCATTTAAGATCTTGCATCTACCATCCTTGAATTATAGATCATAACCCTTATCAACCATCTGTCCAACACTCAAAATATTATTCTTCAAACTTTCAACATACAAGACATCATCAATGTTATGCTTACTATCAAAGGAAATAGAACCTCTCCCACAAATTACACAAGGTTTGCCATCTCCAAATCTAACTATTCCACCATCATACCTTTCCATCCTTACAAATTTTATTTTATCACCAGTCATATGATGTGAACAACCACTATTAATCACCCATTCATCCTTTTCTTTTACCTTAGCGGCCAAAGCTTTCTCCTCAACAAAATAGCTAGTGGAATCAATAGGTACAAGTCTATCCTGTTTAATGGCGATAAACACAACTTCATCTCCTTCTAATTCATTATCTGTAACACCTTTATTTGAAGCATAATAATAGTTCTTCTAGTTCCTAAAATTTTAGTTAGACTTATAAGGCTTATCATACTTCTCATGTTTCCCATATCTATCATTCCTATCATTCTTATTAAACTTATCATGCCTGTCATAATTAGCCATTCTCTCCGAGAATCTAGAAGCAAAATGTCCTAGCTTATTACAAGAGAAAAATTCCAAAGGAAACTTTCCATCATACTTATCAGCACCTTCAGGAAATCTCCAGGCAATCAGTGCTTCAAGCTCATAAATCTCTCTGTCTTTCTCTTCAATCTATTTTCTTTCTCTCTCATATTTGGATACTCTGCATTCATTAGGATCATACTTCTGCTTATCGGATATTGATGCAGATGCTCTAAATGTTGTCTTAGACTTTCCATGCAATTCTCCAAACTCACTCAGCTCAAATGCAACAAGCTTTCCAACCAACAAATCTTTTGTCACTGTAGTCACACTTTGGATCTCATCAATAGTAGCAACCTTATGTTTATAAGCAGGAGGAAAAGATCTTAGCACCTTAGCAACAATTTCATCTTCCTCAATGCTTCTACCCGTACATCTGATAACCAGGATATGTTCATTCACCTTAGCCATAAAATAATGTATGTTCTCATCATCTCCCATCTTCAATGTCTCACATTTTCCTTTCAAACTCTGCAACTTAGCAACTTTCACTTGTTTGTCATGTTCATATAGGATCTCAATATTTTCCCAAATCTCATGTGCGGTCTAAAGTCCCATAAAATTTATCATTTTTGAATTAGTCATGGCACTAAGAAATGCTTCCTTTTCTCTAATATTGTATTTTGATTCCTTAATATCATCTGGAGTAGATGGTCCATTCTGAGGAACAACATAGGGACTCTTTGTAATCTCCCAATAATCTTCTCCAAGACATTTCTGGTGCACCTTCATCCAGTTCTTCCATATAGCATAGTTGCTTCCATCAAACCTCAGACTATCCTTCTTAAAGAGAATACCTTGATCTGCCATCACGGATCTCCTCAAGCGATTAAGCTTCTACCGGAGGATCTAGCTCTGATACCAATTATTAGAAACAACCAAGAAGGAAGACTGAGAGGAGGGGGGTGAATAAGTCTTCACCAAAATATAAAACTTTAAGCACAATAACAAATCTACCAAACTACAACACAACACACAACACCAAGATTTTTTATGTGGAAAACCCAATTAAAGGAAAAACCACAGTGGGAACCTACCCACAATACTATGCGAAAATGTTACAAAGGGGAATGCACTTACATTCAGGCACACTGCTCAAAAGATATTTTCCTGGAAGGCTACAACCCTCAAGGAAGTCTCACTGACATACAATAAGATTCAAACCACAATCCAGAAGAAATGAACTGAAAGAATAACATCTCCAAATGCCTGATTATAGTTCGGGTTAAGCATAATTGTCTTCCCTGCAGCACCAATCTCACCTCAAACTCAACACCAAATGATAAATCACTTGTTCACACATACACCTCTCTCTGATAATGTAGACACAACATCGACACCCAAACTACATGATTAAGTCACCTATACATACAATTCATCAACCTTGATAACAAGGCCGGCTAAACCCTAGCCCTCAACTCACAATTACAAAATTACATCAAATGATATAAAGATCAACCACCAGACCAACATGATGATTTACATAGCATAGCATGGTCCTAATTCAAATTCCCAAATGATCAACCGCAACACGTTACACCACTAGAAATACCACATGGCACGAAAAATCAATATCGGGTGATGAAAACCACCAAAAAATTGCACAACAATCAGTGCAGATCACCAGAACAAATAGGAAATGACTAGGAAACACCAACAAGAATGTTAGAATCATTCAAAATGGTTGCATGAGCACCATTTTAAAAATCTTCGTCAGTCAACGTCTAGAAGCTCAAGAACACAACCAATCAGCAACCGTCATGAAGAAAGATAACTTGCGGAGCACCAAATCATGAATCATCTGAAATGAAGATACACAAGATCATCCAAAATAATATATCAAAGTATCAACACTAGATCTAATCACACCAGAATATACTAGAGGAAATACCGACAGAGTTCGGTAAAATAAAGAACTACAAACCAGATTAGAAAATATTCCCAATCACACCAGAATAAACCACAGGAATATGTTGAGATCAATGACAACAACATATCCTAGCAGCAACAATGAACAACCATATCCAACAAGAAGGATATGAAGAAAATAAAAATCAAACTACCCGTTGATTCACCAATGGATTAAATGATCTAAAATGCTTACAAGCTCACAAAATGCTCAAGTGTTGAAACTATGAAATCTCACAACTCTATTATTCATGCCTACAAAAATGATTCTTATGAAATTATTTAACTTTTTGATGTATACAAAAAGGAGAACAATGAGGTTCTCACAATTCTAATCCAAAAGAATGAAAACACTAACACATACCTTCATTATGACATGATATTCTTAGCATTTAGCATTGAAGGAATCTACTAAAAATAAAGGATAACACAATATTCCATCATAACAATCACAAACAATACTTGGAACCAAGAATAATGGAGAAGGAGAACAAGCTTCTTTATTGAGAAATAGAAGCTATCTGCATTCCAAAATTGAAAAAACTGCTTACAAAAATATGAAAATACTCATAAGAAATTAGTTACAGAAAGGTGAATGTTTGCTGCCACAATAGGTCCAAACTCAGAACTAGATAAAACTAAATGTAGAAGAGAGACTTATACAAAATACCTCCAAAATTCAAATTTTTAATTTTGGCTCTAAAAAAAATATGTTTTCACCTCTCCTCAAAATTGGGCATCTGACTACAAGAGAACTCCCCCAAAATCTGCATAAAGAGTTGTCAATTTGAGCACAACTCCTTGGGGTTGAATGCAAGTAAAAATCCCCTAAAAATAAGGATACAACTGGTTGAAACAAGTAGTTAAGTGCCTCAAAACACTTATTGACTCATCCTTCACCCACTTGGACTCTCTAACTAAAGTCAAACCACCAATTAGATGGCCAAATCACCTAATTTACCTCCATGTGTTTTCCAATCACCTCAATTTCCTCCTAGACTTTGTTGGAATCCAAGAACACTGAGAGGGGGGGTGAATCAGTGTTATATCGGTAGAAGAATTTCTAAACTTATTGTTGATCAACCAGATGATAAAATATAAAATTAAAGTGCATAAACAAATGAACACAAGAAACAATACCATAACACCAATATTTATACGTGGAAAACTCTGTAAAGGGAAAAACCATAGTGGGGCTGGTACCCACAACATATATATATATACTTGATCAAGTTGTATAAATATTACATAGAGGGGTATGCACATGCATACAAGCTTACTGCCTAGAGTTCACTACTCAAATACACATATATGGAAGTCTCATTGACTTATAGATCATTGAAAAATGATTTATAACAAAATTGAACTTAAATAATGCATCTAACCATGTTGGATAAGTTCTGGTTGTAGCTCTGAGTTCCTCAACTAAATTGGTGTTACTGATACTCTGATTTGCTATCGGTTAAGATTGTGCACGTGCAACTACACAAATACACTATCATTCACTCATCAATTCACATACCATCAATCTTTGACTCTTTTGCATCTTAAATCACATCATATGAATGTATATATATAATCCATCACTAAGTGATCTCCCTTATATACCCTTATAACTTGTAACTTGTTCATCATGTTGGCCTTTACAAAGAAAATAAACCTATCAACTTCCTCCCGGATCATGAATTATATTACAAATTATCCTGATGATCTTATTTGATGTCAGCCTAACACACTACCTTCAATTTCTCAAATGACTTAATCAAGTCCCATAATATGAATTACTGGTACCAAGAATGACCAGTTAACAAGTGTAAACCATAGGGTATATACCAGTTGGCCTTATCTAGACAAAATGATAAAGTGATAAGTTCGGATGAAGAAATACCATCTCCTCAAGATGAGTTTCCATCAATGACAACCCAAAAATGCAATTTACATTAGAAAGTGACTACCAAATGATTGTCAATTGCCAACAATCTCCCCTTTTGGCATTGATGGAAATACTCATGTGAAAAATGATATTATTCCTAAAAGTGCTCCCCCTTTCATGTACATCCATGTAGCTATTCACATTTGTACTCTCCCCCTATGATATTCATTCATTTTTCACTATACTCCTCCCCTTTTGACATCAATGACAAAGTTGGGTGAATATATACATGAAGAAATATGTACATGTGATTTATATATATATATATATATATATATATATCAGTCTCTATACATATTTCAGAATGTTTGCATACAAATTCTTTAAAAATGAAAAGTAAGTATCTCATCCTTGTTTAAGTAAATCTATAACGAAGTTGAACCCATTCAAGAGACTAGCATAGTATTCAATAGCTTGGGATTCTATTGGATCCTCCTACTGCATATTTTCTATACACTCTATTTTATGACAAATAAGGTTGTCTAACCAGGGACCTATAAAGTTTCAAAGCTATATGGCTCTCCCTATCATACTACCCCTTTCCTTTTCTAACTTTAATATTTGATCCATGATTGCCAAAATTGGACCTTCACGAGAATTTCTTAAGTTTGTTGTTGGATTGTAAGAATGTGAAATCTGAAGCAATTGGCATTTACAATCTATAATCTTCTTATCTAGGGAGGCAGTGAGCTTTGAAAAATCTAGACAAGTTTTATATACTTCACCTCCTTCTACTAAGGCTTCATCAATAGACTGTATGTTGGCATTTTTGTTGTTTATGTTGTGATTGTCATTGATGGACACACACTTGTATTGAGATCTCCTTTATGTGTATGAGCTTGTGCTCAACCGGTATTTGTTCCAACCGGTATGTTGTATACTAGTCTTTAGACTAGTGGTGATTTTGCAGAATGTGTTTCCTAGTCTCAAGCGGCATGTCGACCCCAAGCGGTTCGTAGATCCCAAGTGGCACGAGGGAGAAAAGTGGCACAACACATTCTTACCAGTCTTCAATTTTGTCAAACCGGCAACCAGTATTTTGTATGAACCAATAATACTCTGTGATGAGTTACCAACCGACATTTTGTGATGAGTTACCAATCCACCGATTGTTTGACGGTGCCGACACATTGACGGTGCTTTCTGTGTCGTGTTACTGAGTATGTCTAGATGCATTGAACCTAGGAAATTGTAATGTAATCCTATTGGACTGACATGAAATCAGATTCCTTTAAAAGGACATCATGTCTAGGGTTTTAAGTTGTTGCTAAAAGGGTTAATGTTGTGCAAGGGTTTAAGATGGAAGTTGAGAACGATCTTATCTGAGAAGATCAAGTTGTAACTATGAGAGAGAGAGAGAGAAGACTGAAGTAATGTTGGAATGCATTATCTGTGAGCAATACTGGATCTAACCAAGCAGTTTGTGCTATTAGATAGATCAAACACTTGTTGATTACTCACATCTTTGACAAGTCTGTAACCCTTAACCAGGTAGGCCTCAAAGCCTTTGTAAAATCCTCTAACAAGGTGGTTCACACATGTGAATCTAAAATCCTCTAACAAGGTAGTCTTTAATCAGACTTATCTCCTAATAGAGATTGAGATTCCTAACAGGATCTGTTCTGGTGAAGAACATTGTAAGACCTTAACCGGTTTGGTTTCTATTCTGCAGATAGTGACTTGTGAGTTTCATCTCATCATGGTTTTTCCCAGTTGGGTTTCCATGACAAATATCTTGTGTTATGGTAGTATTGCTTTTGTGGGTGAATGCTTTATTCGCATTTTGGTTTGCATGTGTGGTAACCGATTTGACTGTTAGACTGATTTGCTGGTTTATCTTTAGACTGTGTAAGTGTTTTAGTGCATTGATTTTTGGCATACTAATTCACCCCCCCTCTTAGTATTCATCAATTGGTATTAGAGCCTACCTTTCTATAAGTTTAACCACTTGGAAAGAGATATGGGGGAATACACCATGAGGGAACTTACTCAATGGCTCACTAAGTCTGAGCAAGCCTATGATGATCTTATGGTCAAATACAAGGCATCTCAAGCAAAAAGGAGAGAACATGCAGAAAAGCTGATGGAACTATCTGAAAGTAGTTCTGAAGATGAAGCTAACATGGAAGCCATGATTGCTGAAGTAAATAAGCTGAATGATTCAAACTCCAATCTGAGAAAGGAGTTGGAAGGACTGACTATTCAGTTTAGTCAAGAGCTTGAGAACCGGAGAAAATCTGAAGATCGGATAAAGGACAAAGATCATGAGATCTCCAAGTTGAAACAAGATATTAGTGCACTGACTGCTCGCCTTCATGAGAGTAGAATGGAAAAGGAAGACATGCAAGGAGAACTAAACATTGCCATCTCTGAAAATGCAAGTCTAATGGAGACAAACACTGCTATTTCCAAAGAACTCTTTGAGTCAAAGGAAATACTGGCTAAGTTTGGAAAAAGTACTATCAAGCTAGAGCAAAAGCTTGAGTCACCTAGACTAGTAAAGAATACCAATGGTCTTGGTTTCTCTGGACATGAGGAAGGAGAATCCTCAAGAACAAATGCTGAAGCATCAAAGAAGCAACCGGCACTCAAAGGAAAAGGTAAGAAAAAATTCAAACCTGTTTGCTTTAATTGTCTTAAAGAAGGACACACTGCCAATGTATGTAGGAGCAAAGCCTACAATAATTTTCCATATTTTATCAACAATGTACTTAGATCCAATAAGTTCAATGGTCTTTCTTATGCATGCAACAAGTTTGGGCATAGAGCATTTGAATGTAGGTCTGTGATGGATAACACTGGAAGATATCCTCAGAGGACCCAAGGAACTGGTCCTGAACCTTTTGTGAACCGGAACCACAACTGTTTTAATGTCTTCAATCATCAGTCAAGAAGCGATGGCCATCAAGCGGCAACTGGATGGAGAGAAAGTTGTATGATATGTCATGGTCATGGTCATGGTCACACTGCTGCAACATGTAGAAGGAAGAATGGAAACATGTAAAATGGACCTTGGAGAGAACCTAGACTTGTTTGCTATCACTGCAACAAACTGGGTCACATTGCAAGATTCTGCAGAAGCAAAAAAAGTATATTTGATGATATACTGGTCACTCAGGAAGGAGAAATTGATGTTGAAAAATTTTAAGGTGACATGAAGAAAACATGGAGGAAGAAACCAACAATGTCGAAAGAGGAACCGGTTTCTGCACCTAGTGTGGAAATATCGGAACCAGCAAACTAAGCCTCAAAGGCTTAGGGGGAGCAAATGGAGAAATGCTTTTGAACCCCCAGTTTACACTAGTAAAAGAACTTAACCAGTATGCGATACCTGTCGCTGGGCAGAAGACTGGAAACGGTAAAAAGGCAAATTAGGGTTTACGCCCTAATAGAGGAGCATTAATGGTGGTAGGTGAGAGACATGTATAAAAGCATTTTTCAAATCATTTCTCACTATCTAATTTCGAGTGAAGAGAAGTTTTCAAGTGCAGAGCGAAGAAAAGGTGATTTGAGCTTAGATTTCAAGAAATTAACAAACCTTGAAAGAGATTCAAATCCAGTTTGCAAGCGGTAGTGGAGAACACAAAGCGGTGATTTGGCAACCGATGGAGAGTGGAGTAAAGTAGAATCAGGAAGCCCTAAATTCATGTTTGAAAGGTATTTTTTGTGTTCTTGAAATACTCTACAATGGCTTCCGCATCTCATACCAGTTCGAGTACATCCATAGAGTCAAAAAGTTTTATTCAGAGGAAGTGAAAATATAATGCTTTATCACAAGTTCCAGCTGGAGTCATAGTTGAAGAGGGAATTTCTGATTATATTGATTGCAAAATAGAAGACCTAGGGTCTTTAGCCATTCACACTCAGTTAGGTCTATTTTGCGGCAAGGACAAAAAGATAAAACCAGAGTTTAGTGTCTTAGAGAAGAAGAAATTCCACAACGCAGTATATTTTCTAGAAGATTTCATGGAGGATCACATCAAAATTATTTTGAGCAGAGTCCATGGTGACAAGATGTACCTAGAGAGGATGCATGATATTACGCCTTAGGCAATTTATACAGTCACTGGTTTTTATAACACAGGGGAAGTGCCGGCCCTGAGAAAAGTGAGCAAAACCAAAATAGCCAAGCTCACCGGTTCAACCAATGATTCATGGGGTATGATAGTCAATCCTATCAAGGATGATCTAGTGAAATACGCTTGCATGGTGATAGGCTACAGAACATTTTCAGCTAGCAGGATTAATTCTGTATCTACTGTAGCAGTAAATGTTGCTTACCGGATGATAAAAGATGATGCATCTTTTGACTTATGCATCGGTATGTAGAGGCAACTCCTGTTGAATCTTAAGGCAATCAAATAGGATAATTCACTGAGGTTTAAGTTTGGACAACTACTGGTAGGGTTGTTCTTTTATTTCCAAGGCTACTTTCTTGGCGTAGGAGATGTCCAGTGGTCCCCTGACCAACCGGTAACCAAACAGATAAAGGAAAATGTTCAAGCCATTGGAACCGGCCACCCTGAAGTACTGAACAAATATTTTGATGAGTTTAGAAGAAATATGAGTCAAAGGGTAAGAATCTTAGGTGATATAGTGAAGAAATATGAAGATGACATCTGTTTCACTATTCAGGTGGACAAATGTTTAATGGAGGCTGTTGAGCCTAGAATGGAGGAAGTGGAGCCAATGGGCTATGAGGTTATGTATGACATGATGGAAGGGTATGCCTCAACCCTTTATGCCTCACCTCTTGATCCAAAGGCTAAGAGGACCAAAACCTACTTGGAGAGGATTGCACCGGTTGAAGAACCATCGGTGAAGAAAGGAAAAGAACCGGCAGCTAAGAAAGCCAAGGCAGTGCCTGCAGCATTGGCATCGGCTACCACTGCAACTCCAAGAGTGACCAAGCGGTCACCGGCAAAGAAGAAACCAGAGGTAACACCGGAAAAAGTCTTCGAAAGAAAGAGGAAGACTAAGACAAATGAACCAGACTCTGAAGAAACTGAGTCTGATGAAAAGCCGAAGAAGGCAAGACAGACAAAGAAGGTGAAGAAGAATGAACTGGCAGCATCCGCACTAGTAAATATTGATATCTCCTCATACAAACCTTTGACACATTGTCAAAGAATAGTAAAAAATATTAGGAGAAAATTACTTCATGATTTAGTAGACTATTATGATGAATTTAATAGTGAGGAGAAAGATGAAGTACTACAAGAAATCATTCTTTATTTGTGTAAAAATTGTCGGTCACCATCAAAGATTAAATCTCAGACACCAGATTCATTATTTAAAGCATTAGATAATAAATGGTGCATTTCCATTGAAAAATAACAAGAGATTAGGGAGAAAGTCTTTGCACAGTACTTTCCCGAACTCTCAAATTCAGAATTATTTGATGCCCTGGATCAAAATAAAGATCTCTTCTTCACAAGGAGAAGAAGACTCTAGTTGTTGGAGGGGATAATTGATGATGTCGAAAAAGATACTCATCAGCATATGGCTCATGCTATCAACTCTCACAAAGCAAGAATGGCCAACCTCCAAGTAGAAAAAGAACCGATTATTGATGAGGAAGGAAACCTAGTGGAAGAACCAATCGACACTATTGATGTCGATGCCCTAGATGTAGAAGATGTCACTCAGGACATACCTTCTGAGGGAACTAAACAAGGGCAACAAGCCGAATAGGGTGGTGAACAGGCTGAGGACACACAACAAGTGGAAAAGGAATAGGAAGAGAAGAAGAAGAGGGATGAAGATGAGAAAAAGAAGAAAGAGGAAGAGAAGAGAAAAGAGGAAGAGGAGAAATGAAAAGATGAAGAAAAGAAGAAGCAAGAAGATGATAGGAAAAAGAAAGAAGAAGAGGATAAGGAAGAAAAGAGAAAGAAGGAAGAAGAAGAGAAGAAGAAGAAGGAAGAAGAAGAAAAGAAGAAGAAGGAAGTGGAAGAGAAGAAGAAGAAGGAAGAGGAAGCAAAGAAGAAGGCAAAAGTAGAGCAGAAGCAGAAAGAAGAGGAAGACAAGAAGAAGATGGAAGAGGAAGAGAAGGAGAAGAAAAAGAAGGAAGAAGCAGACAAGACAGCTGAAGCAATGAAGAGCACACAGATGGAGACTCCTAAGGCAACCGGGAGCCAAGCCAAACCGGCTGCTATCTCGAGTCCTATTGATCTCTAATCTGCAAGTGAGTATGAGCTTATGCAGAGCATCAAGGTTGCCCAAGAGCACCTTGAAGTCATTCGTGGGAAAAGGGAACAGGATATTATTCAGGGGGCTATAGACATCCTTACCGGTTTAATCCCCGGTACTAATCTTCCTGACACTGAATCATCACTAGCACAACTCAAACTTCTATGTACTATAGTGGATGATCAGGTGTAGAGTCTAGAAGAAGCAGCAGAGGCCAATGTAAAGAAAGAGCACCAAAAGGATCTTAATGTTGCTCTAGTGAAAAAAATGAATGAGCTTAGGACTGAACTGCTGAAAGATCAAAAGGACATAAGGAATGCCTTAGATGAGGGAAATTTTCTACTTAGCAAAATCTGTCAACCTCATCTATTATGTGATGATGTGCTAGCCAAGCAAAAGCTTCAAATGGACTTACAGTCCTACTTGGGCATATTTAAGACACCTTATGATTCCTTTGCAGCATATGGGCAAACCATTCACTAGTTCTAGATCCAGTCAACCAAGATGGAGCAAGAGATCAGTACATGATCTAGGGATTTGCAAGAGCTTCAACTGGTATTACTTCCACGACTGCAAATTCTTTAGAAGTGTTATTTGAACCTAGATTCCCTGACAGTCACACAGGAACTGAGCACAATAGATACCATGGAAGAACAGGTATCCCAGATGCAAACAGAGAAGGAAGTGGCAACCTCTCTACTTGAGTCCTGGTCTCTATCCATGAAACAATTTTTGTAGGATTATAAATCAGTTTTTGACAAGTATTATTCATTATTGTCATAAACGTTTTTATATATATATGGAAACAGGGTTATTCAGCAGTACTTTGTCATTGTTGGCAAAGGGGGAGAAGTATATCTGGTTTTTGGTTATAAAATTTTGATCTTTTGACATAGGGGGAGAAATATCTGGTTTTGACATTTTGATATATGCTTTGATATATGCTATATGCTCTGATGTCTCAATAATTATGTTTTGTATGCAAAATTGCTATACACTATGTTAATTAAGGGATAGTGTATATGCTTAGAGGGAGCAATTTTGTTAATGACAAGTTTTTGTTGTAAAACACTTAGATGTCAAAATTTTTATTTTCCTGAGTGTTGCCATCAATGCCAAAGGGGGAGATTGTTGGAATTTTTGTTGTTTATGTTGTGATTATCATTGATGGACACACACTTGTATTGAGATCTCCTTTATGTGTATGAGCTTGTGCTCAACCGGTATTTGTTCCAACCGGTATGTTGTATACTAGTCTTTAGACTAGTGGTGATTTTGTAGAATGTGTTTCCCGATCTAAAGCGGCATGTCGAACCCAAGCGATTCATAGATCCCAAGTGGCACGAGGGAGAAAAGCGGCACAACACATTCTTACCAGTCTTCATTTTTGTCAAACCGGCAACTAGTATTTTGTATGAACCGGTAATACTTTGTGATGAGTTACCAATCCACCGATTGTTTGACGGTGCTGACACATTGACGGTGCTTTTTGTGTCATGTTACTAAGTACGTCTAGATGCATTGAACATAGGAAATTGTAATGTAATCCTATTGGACCGACATGAAATTAGATTCCTTTAAAAGGACATCATGTCTAGGGTTTTAAGTTGTTGCTAAAAGGGTTAATGTCGTGGTAGGGTTTAAGATGGAAGTTGAGAATGATCTTATCTGAGAAGATCAAGTTGTAACTGTGTGTGAGAGAGAGAGAAGACTGAAGTAATGTTGGAATGCATTATCTGTGAGCAATACTGGATCTAACCAAGCAGTTTGTGCTATTAGATAGATCAAACACTTGTTGATTACTCACATCTTTGACAAGTCTGTAACCCTTAACCAGGTAGGCCTCAAAGCCTTTGTAAAATCCTCTAACAAGGTGGTTCACACATGTGAATCTAAAATCCTCTAACAAGGTAGTCTTTAATCGGACTTATCTCCTAACAGAGATTGAGATTCCTAACAGGATCTATTCTGGTGAAGAACATTGTAAGACCTTAACCGGTCTGGTTTCTATTCTATAGATAGTGACTTGTGAGTTCCATCTCACCGTGGTTTTTCCCAGTTGGGTTTCCACGACAAATATCTTGTGTTATGGTAGTATTGCTTTTGTGGGTGAATTCTTTATTCACATTTTGGTTTGCATGTGTGTTAACCGGTTTGACTGTTAGACTACTTTGCTGGTTTATCTTTAGACTGTGTAAGTGTTTTAGTGCATTGATTTTTGGCATACTAATTCACCCCCCCCCCCCCCCCCCCCGCCTCTTAGTATTCATCACTGTAGACATGTGTGAAGTTTTGCCTTTTATGTTGATATCATCTACAAAAATGTTTGTTTTCTAGCCTCAACAAATTTGTCTTTGGCCTCAAGTGCACAAATTTTAACCAACTATTTAGGAATGTACTCAATTATTTGTTGAAGTTTCCCAGAAGAGCTTGAGTTGTCTTCTTCTTAAAATTATGGTACAAGCTAGTTCAAAACATCAAAAGTGGAGTGTATCAATTTCCTGCCCTTATATTCCTCTTGGGATAACTCCTGACTTTCTTGAGCTTGGAGTGCAGCTCAGCTAATACCTTTTCTGTCGGTGACTTCAGGTGGTAAGGCTTGTCAAAACTAATAGAGAATCTTGACATTTTCCCTTTAGCTTTTGTTAAATTTGTGTCAATCACCAATCCAAAAGAGAAATTTGACTCTATCCTTTTGCCTTGGTCTTTAGCAAAGGTCTTATAGGGTATATATGTCGGTTACTTGTCTATTCAAGTCTACATCTCATGAGCACCACTGGCTTTACCACTTGGTGTACCACTCTCTTTTGGTGCTTCTCCTAATTCCTTTTCTTCTGTACCTTTTTATTTTTCAACCTCTTCCTCAACATTTTGTACATTCGATTTTGGTGGTCATCTATACCTATAGCTATTTTGGCTCCAAAAACATTATGTTGTACACTAATAACCTTTGTTTTATAGAACAATGGGGGATATTGGTCACAACGCTTCTGTCAAGCTCCACAACCATTCTATGCCTATTGTGCAATTATTATGTCTGCATAACATGAAAGTTATCAGACATATGACATTGCAGTTTTGGAGCCATATTAGGTGCATTCATCAGCTACGTACTACCAAACTTTCCCACCAAAAATAATTTAAAAAATTACTCAAGCCACTAATAATATTTCTTGTCTATTCCTTTCCATATGGAATCCGTCATATTAAATACCATCTTGCTTCTATGCTCAACAACCTCTCGATTTGGTTTGACCTTGTACACAACCCCCATTCTACAAATAAACTTCCAACTAAAACTCTGTTAAGCATTTACTCTATTTTTATTTATTGGTCAAAACAAAAAAATCCTTTGACATGCACACTCTTTATAGTTTCAAAGACTAGTCAACCAAGATTTTGTCCATGTAACCTTCATAACTTACTCAATAGCATAGTGGAAGGTGAGACCCATCTTTATACCTCTATGCTCATAAATAGTCTGCATGTATGAGGCATCCATGGTGGACTCTCGAGCGGAGTACTGAGTTGGGATGTCTAGCAACCTGACTAACACAACGCATTATGTGATTCTTGTACAGTCATGTGACTAACATAGTGTATTTTGCTATACTACAACACTTTTTCTCAATCAAGCCTATTTTTCTAATTCTTTCACAACTCTATTACCTTTCTCTTCTATCTAATTGCGAGTCTAATAGAAAACTCCAATAGTCTTGTATATCTTCTCTATGGCCTTTGACTAAATGCAAACTCCATGCTTGTTCAACATGCTCAACCATATTGAAATCTACTCAAATCTACCAACATGAGACAACACCATCTCAACCAAGTTTATCTTCACTCTGGGACATTCATCATTTATGCATCTCTATCCAGTGCATCTTCTCAATTGTTGACATAAATGACAATCTAACGGCAACAAATTACACATGATCCATATTTCATAAATGAAGGAAATAGAAAAGAGATATCTATTAAGAAAAATAATCATGCCCTTGTTAATGGCATAGAACATCATTTATAATGACAAAAAGGCAACAAAGGTATAGTCTGTTGATTTACAAGTGGCAGTAAGGCTATATTGAAGACCACAATTTATGCAAGAAATTAAATGGAAGGAATCTTGTAATTCTTCTTTTAAAACTTCTACATCGATAGAATACCATTCTCTGAGAGACTCATTCCTTGAGACTTTGAAAATTTAAAGCCCCCTCTTCCTCCCTCATGGGATTTTATAATATTAAAAGCTGCTCATTGTGAGAATTTTGGGAGTAAGGCTAGGATGGCACTACCAACTGTTGGCAATATTGCATTATAACAAACAATGGAAGATTGTTGGCATTTCAATAAGGATATTGAGAAGGTTGTTGATGATTATGGATATAACTGATTAAGGATGTTTACTGTCTTGATATTATTATTTTGTCATTGATGTCAAGAAATTGATTTTCTAATTCAGTATGATGTTGCCATATCTTGAGAAGTATGATTTGAAGATTATAAAGATGTCGGTAAAAGACACAGGAAAGAGTATGATTGAATAAGGGGATGAATAAGGTATTCAATGGGCAACTATTACTGAGTCAAACAATGATGAGATCATGATGTTTTAGATTGTTTTAACATCATACATATGTTGTAAATTGTAAAGGTTAATACTATACTATGTTATCAAGCAAAGAACCTAGTCAATAAACCCTAAGGAACCTAGTCGGTAAACCCTAAGGTTATCGCTATCAGTTAATGAAGGTGGAATGTCTACCGAGGGAAGTTTAGTATTCACCGAGTTGTTACTGAGTTGTAACCGAGCTATAAAAGAATGCATTAAATGTTTACATGCGTTATTTAATGAAGGAAGCTGATGAGCTAGAACTAATTAAATGATTGGTATGCCGTGCATGAAGTTTTTTAATGAATTTAACGCAAAGGAAAGTTGGCATGAAGATCTACAGCTCAGATTGAACCGCAATACCCTAGCACAAGTTCCAAGAAATGTAAGCAAGTTCCTAGGTGGGGTAAAATGTTTTCAGATCGAAAGATGCATTGAACCTAGACAAGATCTAAGATCTGATGGCTATGATTGATCATGGGAAATGTGATCAAGGAGATTAAGCGGTTAGCTAATTGTTTATAAATAGGAAACTATTGATAAACAATGCATGCGGGCAAGTGTATGCACAAGGATGCTACATAGTGATTACCGAGCATAGAAGCTTGAAGACCTGTTTGAATAACAGAGTATAGAAGCCCAATAGATAGACAAGATTAGTTCTATATCTAGATTGTATTGAACAAATAATAATCTACTTTAGCATTTTAGATGTGAAGTTGCAGATAGATTTTTATTACTGTTATTTTGTGAAAGTGACAGAAAATCTCTTAATCGAGTGGACTTAACAGTCTTATTTGTAAAACCCTCTAGCAAGGTGACATTCTGATTGAGTGTTTGAAATCCTTTAACAAGGTCACTTCTAACAAGGTGAAGATCCTAACAGATCTGAGGGAAATCCCTTAACCGGGTCACATCTAGCAATGTGTTTGTAATCTTTAACAGGATTTGCTTTTAACCGAGCATACTCTAGAAGAATATATTTCTTAGTGGGTCCGAAATCCCATAGTGGTTTTTCCCTATTTGGGTTTCCACGTTAAATCTGGTGTTATGAGGTTTATGATGTTTATATGCTTTTGAGTTTGCATGTTTAACAGTTTTGGTTATATTACTGAACTATATGTTACTGAGGTTGAATCTGATGTTTTTATGGATGATTAAGTATGTATGATTCACCCTTCCCCTCTCATCTTGTTGGCTATTGGATCTGTACTTACATTGAGTATCAAAACTATCAATTGGTATTAGAGCTTTGGACTCCGGAAGAAAAGTTTAAAGGAACTTGAGTTAAAGATCCAAAGATGTATAAGAGGGATGCATCGAAGTTGAACAAGTCAAGTTTCTCTACATGGCAGAAAAGGATGAAGCTACATCTATCAGGAGTTGGAGAATATGTTGTATACTATTTGGAGAATGATTTTGTTACACCGAGCACCTATCCATTAACTATAGAAGAGATAAAGGCAAAGCAAGAACATATTTAAGAAATGATTGAAATAACATCTGCATTGACTGATTCATAGTTTAATGATCTCGAAGGCTGCAATGATGCAAAGGCAATGTGGGATAAGCTCATATCAATGTATGGAGGAGATGAACATGTTCAAAGAGAAAAAGTAGATAGTCTAAGAGGACAACATGAATCTATGAGGATGAATGAAGGTGAGAACATAACTCAGTACAATACAAGACTAAAGGAGATTGTCAATCAAATCAAAGGAGTAGGTGGAACTATTGAAGAAAAGGATATAACAAGCAAGTTGTTAAGAAACCTTCTACTAGCTTATGCAATCCGAGTCTCTGCAATCAATGAATTGAGGTCTGTACCTAATATGCTAGTTTCTTTAGATGCTACTATTGGTAAGCTACATGCATTTGAGTTAAGTAATTTTGATAACAGTGGATCTTCAGTAAATAAAGTTGAATCTGCATTTAGTTCTTTTCATCTTGATGAATCTAATGATTTCAATGAAAGAAAGTATAAGTACTCTAAAGGAGATCACAGTGGAGCAAGTGAAAGATTTTGTAAGAACATGGAGGTAGTACACAAATTGTATGAAGAAATCAGAAAGTAAGAAGAGTTTGAAGCACTATTAGCCAAAAGGTTACCGAGCGGCAAAGGTAAGTATAAAGGAAACCTACCTTTGAAATGTTTCAATTGTGATAAGATAGGACATATGGCTTCTAACTGTCCTGACAAAGATTCTACTGAAAAGAGAGATTACCGAGATGACAGACAGAAATATAATCATTACAGAGGACATTGAGACTTCAGAAGAAGAGATAGAAAGACATGTTTAATAGTTGATGAAGAATCCAATGATGATAAATCAGATGAGACTGATACAAAGGAAGTATTTTATGTGGCTATCAAAGATAGATTAGATGAAGAAAGGTATGAAGAAAAAGCCCTAATATCTCACATAAACACTAATTATTCTTGGATCATAGACAGTGGATGCTCACATCATATGATAGGATATAAACACAAGTTTGTTATATTAGAAGATTATGATGGAGGCTATGTCAGATTTGGTAATGATGCACCATGTCCGGTGAAAGGTAAAGGATCTATAACACTTCTTGACAATGCAATATGTAATGATTTTTATTGGGTTGAAGGTTTGAAATGCAATTTGTTGAGTGTAGCATAGCTAAACAACACAGGTTACCAAATAGAATTTTAGAAAGGAATTGTCAAAGTTCATGACAAGAATGGAAAGTTAGCTGCTATCGGGACACAAACAAAAGGTAACACATTTCACGTTGACTCAACTCGTAACAAGTGTTTGCATGCAAAGATAGATAATACCTGGTTATGGCATAAAAGGTTTTGTCATGTAAATTTTGATAATTTGATCAAAATAAGTAAGAAGCACCGAGTAAGAGGTCTACCAAGTCTTGAGAAAATTGAGAATGCTATGTGTCGAGGATGCCAGATGGGTAAGATGACGAGATCAAGCTTTACAAGTAAGTCTTACACTTCTAAGGGAATTTTAGATCTAGTGCACACTGATCTTTGTGGTCCTATGAAAGTTCAAAGTTATTATGGTGATAAATATTTCATATTATTTGTGGATGACTATTCAAGGATGATGTCAATAATGTTTCTAAAAGAAAAATCAGAAGCTTTTAAAATGTTTAAATGGTACAAGGCAAGAGTTGAAAATGAAACAGGAAGACAACTTAAATGTCTTAGATCAGATAGAGGAGGAGAGTTCACATCTGATGAATTCAGCTTATTCTGCAATGGTCATCGTATTAAAAGACAAGTCTCTGCACTGAGAACTCCACAACAGAATGAAATAGCTGAGAGAAGAAATAGATCTATTGTGGATTGTGCTAGAACACTGATGATTGAAAAGAAGGTGCCACAAACATTTTGGAGAGAAGCAATAAGTACAAAAGTTTACACCTTGAACCGAGTACAATTGAAGAAAGGTACTTTGAAGACACCATATGAAATTTGGTATGATAAGACACCTAATGTTAGTTATTTTAAAATCTCTGGAAGTAGATGCTATGTTCATAAAGATGATAGAAATGACAAATTTGATCAGAAAAGTGAAGAAGGAACATTTCTAGGTTATTCTTCTAGAAGCAAAGCATTTAAATGTCTGATCAAATCATCTAACAAAATAGTAGAAAGTGCAAATGTGAAAATTGATGAATTTGCAGAAAGAGATAATGAAGGAAATTCCAAGGAACTGGAAGACTATGATGAATTTGTCTATGTTCAACTGAGAAGTCTTACCGAGAAGACTGTTGAAGAAAAGGAAGAGAATATCCAGTTACCGAGTGATGAAGAAGATCATATAGAGCCTACCTAGCTTGTATTAGCCAAGTATGTTAGAAGACATCATGCACCAAGTTAGATTATAGGAGATAAGGATGATCCAGTGATGACAAGGAACAAACTGAGACAGAACACATGTTTGATATCTGAATTTGAACCGAGAATAGTGAAAGAGGCATTTAACAGTGAAGATTGGATAAATGCTATGGCAGAAGAGATTGATCAAATCAAGAAGAATGACACATGGACACTAATCCCAAGACCAAAGGACAAGAATGTAATCGGTACAAAGTGGATTTTCAGAAACAAGCTAAATGAAAAAGGATAGGTCATTCGAAACAAAGCAAGACTAGTTTGCAAAGGTTATGCTCAGGAAGAAGGAATTGATTATGGTGAAACTTTGGCACCTGTTGCTAGACTTGAAGGAGTAAGAACATTGTTGGCATATGCTGCTTTCAAAAATTTCAAGGTATATCAAATAGATATCAAATCTACATTTCTGAATGGAATATTAGAAGAAGAAGTTTTTATTGAACAACTTGAAGGATTTGTTGAAGACAATAATAAAGATCAGGTATGTAAATTGAAAAAATCTTTATATGGTTTGAAACAAGCACCTAGAGCATGGTATGAAAGATTGCACTCTTATTTGATTAAGATTGGTTTTATAAGGACAAGTGAGAACAACAACATGTATATGAAGAATGATGAAAATGGAATACTGGTCTCAATCATATTTGTTGATGATATTATATTTTGTGGAAATGACTCTTTATGCAAGAACTTTGGAAATGAAATGAGCAAACAATTTGAGATGTCATTAATCGGTGAGATAAATTATTTTATAGGTTTACAGATATTGCAAATGAAAAATGATATTTTCATTACTCAATCCAAGTACATAAAGGAAATCTTGAAGAAATTTGGAATGGAGGATTCAAAACCAGTAAGTACTCCTATGACTACCAACTGTAAATTATCAAAGAATGATGAATCTGCATCTGTTGATGAGACACTTTACCAATCCATGATTGGAAAGCTACAATATGTTGTTCACAGCAGACCAAACATAGCACATGTAGTAGGTGTAGTTGCAAGATTCTCTGTAGATCCTAAGGAAACACACATGACAGCAATCAAAAGAATCTTTAGATACTTGAAAGGCACTGAGGATTATGGCTTAGTATATCAGAAAGGAAATGATTTTGATTTAAAAGTTTATACTAATGCTGATTGGGCAGGCAACATTGATGACAGAAAAAGCACAAGTGGAGGAGCTTTCTTTTTAGGAGAAAGACTAGTGATTTGGCTTAGCAAGAAACAAGGATGTGTTTCACAATCAATAGCAGAAGCTGAATACATTACTGCAGCATTGAATTGTACCAACATTGCATGGATCAAACAATTGTTGGAAGGTATAAATGAGAAAGTTACCGAGCCAGTAACTATATTCTGTGACAATACTAGTGGCATTAATATTTCAAAAAATCCTGTTATGCACTCTAAGACAAAGCACATCTCTATCAAATATCATTGTCTTAGAGAAGAAGCTCAAAAGAAGAAAGTGGTGTTGGAGTATGTTAGCACAAAGGAACAAATAGCAGATATCTTCACCAAGCCACTACCAAGGGACACTTTTGAATATCTCAGGAGTAAGTTAGGGGTCTACCCCTATCTTCTACTCACTGACCGAGTTCGGTGAAAGCTTCAATCCGATGACTCTATCGAATATCTATTTGGGAGTTGATGCTGATTTATACACTTTAGGATGTTTTCTAAAGGTGTACAAGAATTATTACAGGAAACAATACAGGGAACAAGAATTGAAGAAAAAATGCTTTGACCGAGACTGAATTGATATACAACTGTAGACACCCAAAAATGGTCAACGCTTGCGAAGTCATACTTTAACATTTGCACATTGCCTCATTTTAGGTTTTTGCGTCGCATTAACATTTCTCCTATGTCACGCACTTGGTCTTTATCATTTGCAAACATCGAGTCATTCTTCTACATTCTTCAATCATCTCATCTTTGAATTTGGTCTTGTCGACAACATTATCTAGTCATGATTTTGATCAATCTTATCCTATCGCATCAATGTGCGTATTCAATCTTATCATTCTGGACATCGTCAATCCTAACTAGGGTTTTGTCCTTCTATCAATCTTATCAATCATATCATCAATCCTTCAATCTTGTCATTTTAACGATTGATTTGTCATCGATCGCTGTCATGTGCAATCTTGTCATTTTTGCGATCGATTTGTCATCAATCGTGGTCATTTCCAATCTTGTCGTCTTGCAATCTATTTTATCATCGATCCTCGTCCTCTTGTCAATTTTGTCATTTTGCGATTATTTCGCTATCGATCATTGTCTGTCTCAATTATGTCAATTTGGATCAATTTGTCATTGTTCCTCGTCAATTGGTGCATCAATCAAATCATTTTGTCGCATTGGTCATTTATCAATTCAAAATCATGACATTAATTATCTTCAATCAAGACCTAATTGTCATTTTCGCATTTCTAATTCGTCTTCTAGGGTTTTATGATTTAGTCATTTAACCTAATTTGCCATTTCTTCCTCTAGGATTACTAAATTATTTATTAATCCTAAGTCTTCTTATTACAATTAAATCTTTATTTAATTGGCTAATTATTCCTCTTTGTGAGTTGATTAATAAATGAAAAATTATTAATTAATTCACTAATTCCTAAATTCTAATTTCTACCAATTTCTAATTCCAATTTCCTAATTTGTCATCAATTTCAATTTCCTAATTTTTCGAATTTTTAATTCCTTTTCCCTCCTAATTCATCTCCTAATTCTATGGGAGTGGCATTTCAATTTGTCATGAAATTGTCATAATTGATAATCAATCAATTTGACATGGAATTTGTCATAAGTTTGTCATCAATTATCAATCAATCAAATTGTGCATGGAAAGTGCATAATTTGTCATATTTTGTCATGTTGATTGGCAATTTCCATTTGAATTGCATCATGCCAATCTTGTCATTTATCCAATTTCTCTATAAATTGGATAATTTTCTTCAATCAATCCCTTCGAATCCTTCGAACCCTTCGAATCTTCATGAATCCCGAATTTCTATCAAACTACCGAACTTTCGTTTCTAGTACTCTTGAGCTTTTTGCTTTCAATTGTGTGAGCACTTGTAGGTGAGATCCACAAACCCATTGAAGAGGAAAGAACAACAATGGAACCGCATGGAAGAAGCATCTGAATTGTTATATGGTTTGCATGACATTTTCTTTTAAATGCTTTGGTTTTGTGCCTCTATTGAATGTGCTTCGGAATTAGGTTCATTTCAATGAGTGTTCTTTTGATTGAGTTCTCATGTCTTGTGTTTTGATTGATCTACTTATCTTGTGATGATTCCTAATTCTTACACTACAACAACAATAGGAATTCACTTCATACAGGAAGAAATTATGTTTTAGTTCTTTACTTTTTAGCATTGTTGTCAAAGGGGGAGAAGACTACTATAAAGGGGAGAAGACTGGAGATTGGAAAGAAAACTGAAGAAACAGGAGAATTCTAATGTATGGGGGAGAGCATTTCAGCATTTCAAAATCACAACAATCCGAATCTTTTAAGGTCAAATCAATTGGTTTTTCCATCAATGCCAAAGGGGGAGATTGTTGACAATGTTGAATTATAACAGACAATGGAAGATTGTTGGCATTTCAATATGGATATTGAGAAGGTTGTTGATGATTATGGATATAACTGATTAAGGATGTTTACTATCTTGATATTATTATTTTGTCATTGATTTTTCTGAAATTTGGTTCTAGATTATTTGAATACCTTTCCAACGCATCAAACAGTTTGTAATTCGGAGCTAGGATGAGAAAGTTATGCCTTCTCAAAGTGGACTGAAATTTTATATTTAGTTTTCATAAATCAGATCATCTATGCTTTGGATTTTGGTACTAATTATTTGTGCAGGATCTTGGCATACGCATGACAAAGACTAAAAATCAAACTACTAACATGTGTTATGCAGATTCGATGGTCAAAGACAACAAATCAAACATCTAACTTGGGTTTTGCAGGTTGCCTTGGAGAAACAACCAAATTGTGTGTTTGAGATTTTTAATTAGGCACTTAGTGATTTATAAATAGGTGGAAATGAACCTTTGTTTGCTTTGTTTGTTAAGTATGACATTGGAGTAGGAGAGTATGCTCTCATCATTCATAGGGTGATCAGAAATCCAGATCTTCGGTACCATACTTGTGTTGTTGATTGTTTGTCACCCTTAGAGGGCCTGCCTTCCCGACCACTTTGCTTTAGCAAGCAAGTGATAATCGTGAGAAGGGAATGACCCAAAGTGAGTACGGCTAGAATTCCTTGGCATTCTAACTCACTATAAAAAAATACCTGATGGGCGAAAGCTTTGAAGGAAGTGTTACGTGGGAATTGCAGTTACTTGGGAAGTGATGCCCCTTGAACTCTTTCTCATATCAACATCTAAGTAGGGCCTCTTGGTCTAAATCACGCTTGCGTGACTACATTTGTTTGGTATCTTGATGGGCTTAATGTCTCAATCATGCTTGCATGACATCAAGGAGTAATGCTTAACAGAAATCCTTACTACATACCTTGTTTTTAGAGGCCAAAAACCCTTCTAGTTGCTTGAGAAGGACAAGTTCGGATACTTGGAAGAGATACTAAGTTCGCCATGGGGAGATTCCATGGGGACTGATGCTTGGCTGCCCTAAGAAGTGAGTGCCATGGAGGGGAGCCTGTGGGGTCAAGCATCTATGTATTCTCCTTGAATCTCATAATGAGTCTACCTCTCAAGTACCTAATGTCTTTGCCTACCATAAGAAATGTGGAAATGAGCATGATTTGTCTTGAGTCTAAGTTGTAACATCTTGTATTCTTTGATTGTCAAAAGTTGAATGTTATCCCATTTCAAAAGCAAAACACATTGATCAAACATAAGATTTAAACACCAAAGATATTCATCCAACAAAAGTTCAACAAGATTCAAAGATCATATTCCTAAAGCATGGTTATCCAACATTGTTCAAAAACTTGTCTCAACTCTTATGTCACTTACATTTAGGTTCATCCTAGGTTGCATGTTGCAAAGTCATTATCAAGTATCAAGTTTAGGTTTCACCTAAGTCATACTTCTTTTGCATACCAATAAGAGTCATCCATTTGCATATATCCTCTTGCATAAGAGTAATATCATTTCATAATTAAACCCTAGGTTTCATCTTAGGTGGACATTGTCATACATTGGCATTTGCATATCCCAAGTCTCTTCATTAAGCCTAAGTCATTGTCATATCATAATAAGATCATTTGCATATGTCCTCTTGCATAAGAGCAATATCATTTCATAATTAAACCTTAGGTTTCATCTTAGGTGGACATTGTCATACATTTGCATTTGCATATCCCAAGTCTCTTCATTAAACCTAAGTCTTTATCATATCATATTAAGATCATTTGCATATTAATTATCCTTTTGCATATAGTATCAAACCTAGGTCTTGTCATACTTGAGCAATCCAAATCTTTGGTAAACCCTAAGTCATTATTAAGAAGTCTAGACCTTATCGAGTCTTTTGTCCTTTTTGTCATCAATATCATTTCATCAAACCTAGCTTAGTATCCAAGCATATAGGGGAGACATTGTCATCTTGTCCTTTGTCTGTTAAGTCCTTTTGTCCTTTGAGGTCTAGACATCATTCCAATTTCCCAAGGTTCCTCTCTTAGATTTGCATTTCAAAAAGTTTGTCAAAATCTTCAAAAACAACCAAAAACATAGATTGCATTTTCATATATTTAGTTTGCATTTAGTTACATATCATATATTGTCTTTGAAAAATTCCAAAAAAAATTGCATTTGCATAAGTGACATGCCTGTTGAGACAAGATCAAGATCTAAGAAGATGAGTGAACCAATGTATCAATCCATGGATAACATAGCAAATTCGCAGTTTCAAACTAGTCAAACAATGCAAGTTGAAGGTTCATCAAACACATCTCTACCACCATATGGAATGGTTCAACTTGGACCACCACCATTATACGGACCACTGTTTGTACCGATGAAACCAGGACAAGGGAGTGTCCCACCAACTCCAAGAGGAAGTGCACCTTTCAATTGGAATCAGTCCAGCTTGCAACAGGAAATACAAACATTGTATGAAGAACCAACTCTATCTCAAGGATGTGATTTAAATCAAGGCATTCACCAAGAAACAAATCCAAATATTTTACCAGATTCTTCATCAGATTTCGATGTCTCTGATGATGATGTTGTTATGTTCCTTAAGGATCCAAAGTTGACAAAAAAGATGGATAAATTCTTGAATAAGCTCTTTAAGAGGTTCCCACAAAAATATCTTGACATGATGAGTAATGTGACCTCCTCAAGTAAGCAAATTAATGTGCAAAAATGACAAGGTGGTGAGTTGTTAAGTTTCTCTCTGCATCCAAATGAAGAACATGTGCAACAAGAAACCCAACCTACCTTGATGAGTAAATGTGCTTCAAAGGCATTGACAGTGACTATTCCTCAAAAGTCCACATTCGAAATAATAAACAATCCATTGTTTAATGCAACACCTTTAACACTAGATCAAATGAAGGCCACACAAATGTTGATGACAGGTGTCCCTCAACAAGAAGTGATTCCTCGAATACCAAAAAGTGGATCCAAATCTAAGATGCAAGAAAGCTTTACGATTGGAATGTCTGATCTTACAAATGTTCAAATTGCCTTTCCTTCATGCCAAAGCATTAATCCCTTGCCAAAATCCCCCATGCATATTCAAAGTCCAACTCCATGTCAAGAGGGTAATTTAGAGGATAAAGAAATGTGTCCTAAAGAAACATGTCCTAAAGCAAATCAAGATCAAGATCCTGAAACCTTATCATCCCATCCAATTGTTGACCAAGATCCCATCTTCCCAAACACTCATGATGATTCCCCTATTCTTGTCCATCATATCCAAAGTCCTATAGACACTCCATTCCCCGAGCAAGATCAAGATATCCCAGTCCATCCAATCCCAAATGATCCCCTTCCATTTCATGAACATAATGTCCTTTCAAATCCCATTGACATTCCGGATATTCCTTCCATCCTTTCCAATGATCCCATTGAAAGTCAAGAGCAAAGCACCTTTAAAGAGGATTCCAATGATCTTCCTCCTTGTAAAGATCAAATTATTCCTTCAGATCCTCCACAAGATCCACTTGTTCCTCCATCTCCACGTCCAAATCCAGCATATCCACTCCAAGAGTGCATTTCTTTTGGTGATCCCATTATTTCCCCCATTCCATCTCTTGAAGAGCCTGTCATTGAACCATGTCCACAACACAATCCTAGTCCCCAACATGATCCTGATCCCCTTCATGATTCTAACATGTCAGTGCAAGATGTTCATGAACCCTCGACATGCATAATGGGTTCTTCCACTTTGGTGCAATCTGATCCACTTCAGGATCCCATTATTTCTCTCATATCATATCCACCTCATAATGGACTCGCGTCTTCTTCCCAAAGAAAAGAGTCTCCTACAAGTCAAGATATTGATAAAGGCAAAGGGGTAGACCTTCACAAGCAAGAACCCCTCCATATCGAAGAATATACTAATGGTCATGGCTACAGAGCTCACACTCAAGGCGTTGGTATCCCTTCAAAGTCAAAATCCAAATGTCCACCTTCCCCATCATCGCTTCCATCCATTCTAGGTCCCTATATCCCTCCATCTCCTATGCAACATCAGCAAAGGCACACATCTTGGAGAACATTCCATCCATCCCACATGCTTCCATATCATTCCCATCCACACCGACATTCTTTCCCCCTTCCAAGCAATTTGGATGCCAAGTATAAAAGTCATAAGTCTAGCAATCCACATGTATTCAAAGATCATCATGTCCAATATAATCAACATGTCAAAACAAAGAAAAATATGATCTATAAAGAAAAAGAAAAATCCAAAAGGCCACAAAGGCCCACTGAGCAAAATAAAGCAAAGTCAAAATATATATGGGTTCCTAAATCCCTTGTGCAAGCAATGCACTCCAAGGAACCACAAAAGCATGAAAAATCAAAAACCATGTGGATCCCCAAGAAGCTCCTTGAAGCACAAAAAGAAACATCCAACTTGGCATCCAAAATTGCTATTCCTCCATCCAAACCTTCCAAGTCTATTTCTCCATCACCTTCTTCATCCATTTTGGGCCCTTATGTCCCAATATCCCAAGCTATTCCTCCATACAAATCTTACAATCCAAAATACATTTGTCCTCCATCAGTCCATCATCCCTCAAGGTGTGTGCCAATGTTGATCTTGCCAACATTTCCATTCAGTGAAACCCAATTCTTCCAATACCCTATCCATTATCCAATGCATATTTTCCATCCTTCCATCCCTTTGATCCCATCCTTTGCATAAATCCTTGCCTTAGTTTCATCTCATTTTCCATGTCCTTATCCTACCAACGTCTTTGAGCATACTTTTAAAGGTCATGGTCCATTTTTTTCAAGGCTACTATCCAAATAAAAAGATGCTTGAGTCCTTCTTCCATCCCCTATCATGTGTCCATCTTCTTCTGAAAAAGTCAAAAATACAAAAAGAAAAAAGTGAAGAAAAATAATTCATCCATTGGTGAAAACCTGGCAAACAGGTGCCTTGGGCAAGTACCATGATGAAAACCTGGCAAACAGGCGTCATGTGTAATCTATGAACTTCTTGCACACCACACTTGGGGGCAGGTTTCCTCCTATCATATCCTTTTGTCCTTAATTGTTCCATTATCCTATCAAACCCATGTCATACTCCTTCATATCCTTTTGTCCTTCATTGTTCCATTATCCTATCGAACCCCTGTCATTACCCTTCATATCCTGTTGTCCCTCATGTCCAGTTTCCCTTTCCACTTTTGATCTTGACAAGGCTGACGATCATCATGAGCATCATGCATCTTGTTTGCAACTTTCAGTCTATCATAGCTTTTGGTCATTTATCCATTTGCTTATTACAACCTTTCATCCATATTCCCTGTCTTATTGCAACTTTCTACCATTATCCCATAGCCAATCCCGACCTTCAGTCCATGTCCCTTATCCATTCTTGATCTTGCTTATCCTATCCATATCTTATCACTATCCAAACACTCTTTTTCATTCCTCGATCTTGATTTGACATAAGGACACAAAAATTTAAACATGTTTTTCAAAAACCTCTTGACATGTCCCTCATGCCATGTCACTGCTATACATTGTCATATCCAGTCTCTTGTCCCATCACATCATAGTCCTTGGAAATTGCATCCGTATTGTCTCCATGATAAAAGGCCTTTGTCTTCTCTCTATCCACCATCATTGCAGCAAGCCTATTTATCCATTTGTCATATTCCTTGCATTGCTAGACACTGGGGGCAAAATTTGAAAAAGTCATAAAAATCCAAAAAAGTCCTGAAGAAAGTCTTAAAAATTGAAAAAATGTCCTGAAAAAATCCATTAAAAAATCAAATAATGTCCTGAAAAAATCCATAAAAATCGAATAATGTCCTGAAAAAATCCATAAAAAAATCAAATAAAGTCCTGAAAAAAGTCTTAAAAATTGAAAAATGTCCTGAAAAAAGTCAAAAAATCAAATAAAGTCCTGAAAAAAAAAGAATGAACACAAAAAAATTGTAAAACTCCAAAAAAAAACCAAAACAAACATTTTGCAATAAAGTATTCCCTTTATGCATAGCAGCTCACTGAGTATACATCCAATGAATCGCAATCAAACACTATGCTTTAATGAAATCACGCATTACCAGATGAACTTTTTCAACTCAAACCAAATATTCAAACTGATCCAAATTGTCTTATCAATCGAATATCCGCATTAAAAATTATTTGTCCTTGTCACATTATCATGGGTCTTTACAGGGTGTGGTATACTTGAAACCAGACTGTGTCCTGTCTTAGACGGGGTACCGCATTTCCTGAAACCAGACAGCATGATCATCCTATCAGCACGTTCAACTTTTGACAATAAAGATCAAGATGTTTGTTTGATTTGCTTGAATTTGTGAGTCTTATCTTTTTATTGATTTATCTTTGGCTTCGATCATGTTCCTATGTTGCTCGATGATGTCACTGAGTGATTTAGAGTGACCGGGATGGCTCATGATCCCTTTCTTTTTTTTTGTGATTGTCATTTGTCTATGTTGTGTCTGTCTTTCGCAAATCGGGTTGCATTTCAGCTCTGGCCTTCAATGCCATGATGCTACGCATCCATTTTGCTAAATAAAAATAAAGGTTCTCACCTACAAAGTGCATTACTGAAAGCAAATTTTCATCATCTCATTTCTTCTTACTAACACTTCTTCCGTCCGGTCGGATAGTCAGTTCGGTCTAGTGCTCCGATATCCACGAACATATGCTGCATCCTGCATTCATTTGGTTAGTAATTTTGCATTCCATCACGTATATTACATCAAGCATTTTTATCCATTTCATTTCATAAATACATCAAAAAAAAAAACAAAACATAAAAATACATCCATGCATGTTCATAAACAAGTATATAAGTCATCCATCTATAGCAAAATAATACAAATCATAACACATTGCATCCATCATATTGATGCATATCATATCACATATCATAATAATGTCGGAGTACAAAATCGGACTGTCTATCCTAAGTATGGCCCGCAGGCTGACTACAAAATGTCAAACTACATAATGTCCACTGTCTGTCATATGGAGCACGTGCCTCTGTCATTGGGTGCTCCCTCTGTCCTCCTCATCCCTGCCATGTCTTGCAGATGATGTCCCTCCTGGTCCTAGCTGTGGTGGTCTCATCGGTCCACTCACTCCTATGCTACTCAATGACCTCCAAGAGTGTGACCTGCTCTCTATCCTCGATCGTGCCCGATATGAAGGTGCTCTCCGCTCCGGTGGAACTGCACCCTCATATAGTGTCCTCCAGTATAGTCTCTCCTCGCCGGTCTCTACTAGCATCTATGCCATCTCTCGTGCACTGGCATCCCTAATCGACCCAATGAACTCAGTGACTCTCTGTCCCTCTCGCTGTGCCTGAGCTAGTGTTGTATCTCGTTCTGTCTTCAAAATGGCATTCTGTCTCTCCAATGACGCAATATAATCCTGCTGATTCGCTATGGTAGCCCTATACCTGTCCATCTCCTCTGTCCTAGCTATCTCTGGCTCTATAGGAATATCCTGCAATGTCTCCTGATCCACTGAGTCTGGCTCCTCATTGTCCTCACCACCATCACCATCCTCTCCCCCATCCTCCTCATCCTCGTAATCCTCATCATCCTCATCACCATCCTCTCCCCCGTCCTCATCATCCTCATCATCCTCATCCTCCTTGTCCTCATCATCTCCCTCCTCTCCTGTGAGTGGGAAGTCCTCGTGTCTCCTCGGTACTGGAATATCCGGATCAGTCAAAGGCACTGGCCATCGCCGTGCGAACCATGTCTCATACTCCTGTGTCATCCCAGCATCTACCACATCTGACCACAACTCCCACTGTCTCTACTGTAACTGTGCAAAGTCAGCATATGCTATATGTGGCTGAATCATACTACCCCACTGACTCGTCTCTCGGTGAGATCGGGCAAAGCATGCAGTCCTCCAAGGAACATCTTGTGTCTCTCCAAACTGTCATCTGACCCTCTCTGGGAGGTACAACTCAATCAGTCTCTGGCGGTTCACTGGTCGCCCAATTAGGTACCTCTCCTGTCTGCAGTATGGTAGCTCATCATGATCATCTGACCATCCGGGGCAATCTCGATATGGTCTCCATACAAACTCTCTCAATCTGTCTAGCTCATGTCGCCAGTATAATATGTATCCAAACGGACCCTGTCTCAGTGCTCCACCATAGCTGTACACATATGGTCGGTGTGGTACAACCTGTCTATCTATAATCGGCCGACATATGGCAATATGCTCAAATGCCCATACCTGAAGCAATGTCACTCCACAGCTCAATGTCTGCACTCCCTGATATGCTATCTGATGCAGCTGGCAATACAACATAGCAAGTACACATGGTCCCCATGCGTACACTATCCCCTCTGTCACCATCTGCTCTAATACTCTTCCCCAACCAATAGGGAATCCATGTCCTCGTCTATCACCTACCAGAAGACATGCTATCACAACTGCTATCACCACACATCGCTGCTCATACTCGGCCGCCATAGTCTCCCAGCGAATCTCCCTCTCGACAATGTCTAGATCATCTGCGTCACACTCAAACAGTCTGCACAATGCATCTCTCCCTGTCACTGGGTCATACTCTACCATCTCCCCATGTATTGGAATGCGGAGGATGCGCCATACATCCTCTAGAGTCACTGTCCCCTCGCCAGTCGCCAAATGGAATGAGGAGGTCTCTGAGTGCCATCGCTCTGCGAATGCGGTAAGCAATCCTGTGTTTGCCCTAATCTCGGGCATATATGTGATGTAATATAATCCTAGTCTAGCTAATGTGTCTTTCTCTGTGCTCCCGAGTCTATGTCGTAGCATGAAACAGTCCGGTCGATTCTCCCGCGTGATCAATGGATATTGTCGACTCTGCATCACAATCGGGGCATCATTTTGTCAGTTTTAGGGTTTGTTCCTATGGGTTGCATGTCTTCATTTTCATGTTCAAATCGGGGTGTTTTTCATCCACATTGGCCTATCCTACCCTTCCCCCCCCTTGTCAGGTCATTTGCATGCCATTTCCAATCAAAAGTGAGTCATTTTTGAACTCTTACGCCTGTGTAAGCTAAATTGCGCTTGTGTCAGGTGAATTGCACCTGTGTCTTCCTACACAAGCGCAGAACATCATACACAAGCACAATTTTAGATGACACAAGCGCAGATGTCAATTTTGGTATCCCCTGTGGGCCCCGCAATGTCCCGTAAGCCATCAAAATTCATGAAATTCAAAACATGGGTTTTTGAGATAAATACCGCTGCTCCTGCATCCTCCAGTCATCTGAATGTGCGTACACGTTCTCCAAGGTGATCCGCCATTGGAATGTTCACCATCTATCTGCAACTGTCCTTGTCCAGAGCAACAAATCCTCCTCTTTAGCTAGTGCAAATGAGTCATTTTCACCCTCTTGGTCCCATTTATAGCTCTTTGTCATTGCATAGATGGACGTGCGTCTTCTCCATCTTATGTTGGTCGCGGTCTTGTGCACCTTAAATTGGTTGTCCTTCATGCATGCGATTTTCAATTGTTAGTCCGTTCGATCCTATCATTTTTTATCGATCAATTGGCCTCTTTTCCACATGTTTCCGGCCAATTCCTTGAGGGGGCATGCATATGTCATTGTTATTGTCTAGGGCATTTTCATTATTTTTCTTTGAAACAACGCTCAAAATCGCATTGTCTCAAAGAGGGGCAAAATGTAGACACCCAAAAATGGTCAACGCTTGCGAAGTCATACTTTAACATTTGCGCATTGCCTCATTTTAGGTTTTTGCATCGCATTAACATTTCTCCTATGTCATGCACTTGGTCTTTATCATTTGTGAACATCGAGTCATTCTTCTACATTCTTCAATCATCTCGTCTTCGAATTTGGTCTTGTCGACAACATTATCCAGTCATGATTTTGATCAATCTTATCCTATCGCATCAATGTGCGTATTCAATCTTATCATTCTGGACATCGTCAATCCTAACTAGGGTTTTGTCCTTCTATCAATCTTATCAATCGTATCATCAATCCTTCAATCTTGTCATTTTAACGATCGATTTGTCATCGATCGTTGTCATGTGCAATCTTGTCATTTTTGCGATCGATTTGTCATCAATCGTGGTCATTTCCAATCTTGTCGTCTTGCAATTTATTTTATCATCGATCCTCGTCCTCTTGTCAATTTTGTCATTTTGCGATTATTTCGCTATCGATCATTGTCTGTCTCAATTATGTCAATTTGGATCAATTTGTCATTGTTCCTCGTCAATTGGCGCATCAATCAAATCATTTTGTCGCATTGGTCATTTATCAATTCAAAATCATGACATTAATTATCTTCAATCAAGACCTAATTGTCATTTTCGCATTTCTAATTCGTCTTCTAGGGTTTTATGATTTAGTCATTTAACCTAATTTGCCATTTCTTCCTCTAGGATTACTAAATTATTTATTAATCCTAAGTCTTCTTATTACAATTAAATCTTTATTTAATTGGCTAATTATTCCTCTTTGTGAATTGATTAATAAATGAAAAATTATTAATTAATTCACTAATTCCTAAATTCTAATTTCTACCAATTTCTAATTCCAATTTCCTAATTTGTCATCAATTTCAATTTCCTAATTTTTCGAATTTCTAATTCCTTTTCCCTCCTAATTCATCTCCTAATTCTATGGGAGTGGCATTTCAATTTGTCATGAAATTGTCATAATTGATAATCAATCAATTTGACATGGAATTTGTCATAAGTTTGTCATCAATTATCAATCAATCAAATTGTGCATGGAAAGTGCATAATTTGTCATATTTTGTCATGTTGATTGGCAATTTCCATTTGAATTGCATCATGCCAATCTTGTCATTTATCCAATTTCTCTATAAATTGGATAATTTTCTTCAATCAATCCCTTCGAATCCTTCGAACCCTTCGAATCTTCATGAATCCCGAATTTCTATCAAACTACCAAACTTTCGTTTCTAGTACTCTTGAGCTTTTTGCTTTCAATTGTGTGAGCACTTGTAGGTGAGATCCACAAACCCATTGAAGAGGAAAGAACAACAATGGAGCCGCATGGAAGAAGCATCCGAATTGTTATATGGTTTGCATGACATTTTCTTTTAAATTCTTTGGTTTTGTGCCTCTATTGAATGTGCTTTGGAATTAGGTTCATTTCAATGAGTGTTCTTTTGATTGAGTTCTCATGTCTTGTGTTTTGATTGATCTACTTATCTTGTGATGATTCCTAATTCTTACACTACAACAACAATAGGAATTCACTTCATACAGGAAGAAATTATGTTTTAGTTCTTTACTTTTTAGCATTGTTGTCAAAGGGGGAGAAGACTACTATAAAGGGGAGAAGACTGGAGATTGGAAAGAAAACTGAAGAAATAGGAGAAGTCTAATGTATGGGGGAGAGCATTTCAGCATTTCAAAATCACAACAATCCGAATATTTTAAGGTCAAATCAATTGGTTTTGCCATCAATGCCAAAGGGGGAGATTGTTGACAATGTTGAATTATAACAGACAATGGAAGATTGTTGGCATTTCAATATGGATATTGAGAAGGTTGTTGATGATTATGGATATAACTGATTAAGGATGTTTACTGTCTTGATATTATTATTTTGTCATTGATGTTAAGAAATTGATTTTCGAATTCAGTATGATGTTGCCATATCTTGAGAAGTATGATTTGAAGATTATAAAGATGTTGGTAAAAGACACAGGAAAGAATATGATGAATAAGGGGATGAATAAGGTATTCAATGGGAAACTATTACCGAGTTAGACAATGATGAGATCATGATGTTTTAGATTGTTTTAACATCATACATATGTTGTAAATTGTAAAGGTTAATACTATACTATGTTATCAAGTAAAGAACCTAGTCGGTAAACCCTAAGTTTATCGCTATCAGTTAATGAAGGCGGAATGTCTACCGAATGAAGTTTAGTATTCACCGAGTTGTAACCGAGCTATAACAGAATGCATTAAATTTTTACATGTGTTATTTAATGAAAGAAGCTGATGAGCTGGAACTGATTAAATGATTGGTATGTCGTGCATGAAGTTTGTTAATGAATCTAAGGCAAAGGAAAGTTGGCATGAAGATCTACAACTCAAATTGAACCGCAATACCCTAGCATAAGTTCCAAGAAATGTATGCAAGTTCCTAGGTGGGGTAAAATGTTTTTAGATCAAAAGATGCATTGAACCTGGACAAGATCTAAGATCTGATGGCTATGATTGATCATGGGAAATGTGATCAAGGAGATTAAGCGGTTAGCTAATTGTTTATAAATAGGAAACTGTTGATAAACAATGCATGTGAGCAAGTGTATGCACAGGGATGCTACATAGTGATTACCGAGCACAAAAGCTTGAAGACCTATTTGAATAATAGTATAGAAGCCCAATAGATAGACAAGATTAGTTCTATGTCTAGATTGTATTGAACAAATAAGAATCTGCTTTAGCACTTTAGATGTGAAGTTGCAGATAGATTTTTATTATTGTTATTTTGTGAAAGTGACAGAAAATCTCTTAACCGAGTGGACTTAACAGTCTTATTTGTAAAACCCTCTAGCAAGGTGACATTCTGATTGAGTGTTTGAAATCCTTTAACAAGGTCACTTCTAACAAGGTGAAGATCCTAATAGATCTGAGGGAAATCCCTTAACCGGATCACATCTAGCAATGTGTTTGTAATCTTTAACAGGATTTGCTTTTAACCGAGCATACTCTAGAAGAGTATATGTCTTAGTGGGTCCAAAATCCCACAATGGTTTTTCCCTATTTGGGTTTCCACGTTAAATCTGGTGTTATGAGGTTTATGATGTTTATATGCTTTTGAGTTTGCATGTTTAACAGTTTTGGTTATATTACTGAAATATATGTTACTGAGATTGAATCTGATGTTTTTATGGATGATTAAGTTTGTATGATTCACCCTTCCCTCTCATCTTGTTGGCTATTGGATCTGTACTTACATTAAGTATCAGAACTATCACCAACTGCTTATGTGCTAGTGAGTTTTGGACCATAGATCCATCCTTGATCCTTGGTATGGGGAACATCTATGCTTTGGTCATGATTGAGGGGCTAACTACCTGTATTATCTTAGTGATCTCTTTGAATTTAAAGCATCCTTATTGTTCACAATTTGGAAGAATTGTTTATGTATTGCATTGATGGCAACACTGGTTATCTATCAACTTTCAATAGAATGATAGGTTTATGATATTAATTTGGAGATCATCTTCGGTATGCTCCGATTTGTTGAATTGGTTTGGATTGATCATTCATATGTTCCTGATGTGTTTCACCATTTGTTGTCTCTAGACTTGATGATTTAGAAGCTATTACTTGTTCTAGTAAGCCTTTTGGTTACCAGTAAGGGTTCTACTAGCAAAGATTTGTTGAAGATCTTTTGATGCACTTGATAAGTGGTGTTGGTGCAACTTATATATAATTCCCGTGATGCTTTCCATTATCTTGTTCATGTTCCTATTGATCGGTGGTGTTGGATTTGGCTTATGGTGACCTATTTTGGGTCCAATGCTATTTAGGTTATGGTCCGGTTTATGTAACATGTTGGTAGTTGATCCCAATGCATTACTGCTTGGATTTATCGATTGGATTATGTTGTTTTGGTCTCTGGACAACTTGGATTATCATTGGTTTGCAGGTTTATGTAATGAATTTATTGCATTATCTTTTAGGTGGCTAACCTAATTGTTTAGGTCCTGGGTTGGTATATATATGATGTAAGATCTCTTTGTAGATCATAGGATGGGATTATCTATGTGTGAATAAATTTGTAATCATATGCAGAGGTTTTGGTTGATCATAGGTGATCAAATTATCTTTGTGTAAGAGGTCTAAGACCTCCAATATTGAGCTTAACTGGAATTTTACTCAAACATAAGAGATGTTATCTTTGTAGTTCACTCTTCTTTTTGGATTGTACTCTAGATTTCTATTTTAGTAAGTGAGAATCCTTTTGTGATGAGCAGTGTACTCTAGGATATTGGACTTCCTGCATGTGCAAGTCCCTCTCTTTGTAATCACATACTTACTACAGAACTATCATTTGACCGTGGGTAGGCTTCCCACCATGGTTTTTCCCTTTACTGGGTTTTCCATGTATGAATCTTGGTGTTATGTGCTGCAGATGGTTGGTAAATGTTCTTTGATTTCTGTCTATGCTCAATTGATATATCTGTTATTCTACTATTTGGTTAAGGTATTCTAGCAAAAGGTTTTAAGTGTTTAAAGTCATTTAACTTGTTGACAACTGATTCACCCCCCCCTCTCAGTTGTCCTTTAGTAATCTGAGATATCTAACAATTGGTATCAGAGATTGTTCTTCTCTATAGAAGCTTAACCACTTGAGGAAGATCCTATGGAATCTATCAGTTCAAATTCATCTACAATTGTTTTCCAAAAAATTCCTAGGCTTGATGGAACAAATTATAGAGTATGGAAGATTCAGATGGATACTCATCTGAGATGTCTTGGGCAAGAGATTTGGGAAGCCACTGAGAAATACTATACTCCTCATGATCCGAAATCTGGCAATCCTCCTCCGAAAAACTTAGATAAGGACATTGAAAATTATTGTAGAGCTAGAGAAGCCCATTTGTGTGCCCTTTCAGGTCAACAAATAATGGGATTAACTAACAAATCATCTGCAAAGGCTACATGGGATAAGTTGGTGTTGGCAATTTGGAGTAAATGATTATGTGTTGCATTGATGTTTTGTCATTGATGGAAACACCAGTTGGTTCCACTCTGCTCCGGTATGCTTTGGATTGTGGAATTGGTTTGGCTCTATCATTCATGCTATTCAGATGTGTATCATGAGCAGTTGGTTCTGGATTTGATGACTCAAATACTATCATTTGTTATAGTAAGCCTTTTGATCACCCGTAAGGGTTTTACCGGTAGACCTTTTTTGAAGATCTTTTGATGCACGTGATAAGTGGTGTTGGTGCAACTTGTAGATGGCTTTTGGGATGCTATTGGTTATCTTGTTCATGTTCTTGTTGATCGGTGGTGTTAGATTTGGTTTATGGCAACCTATTTTGGGTCTGGTGTTATCTAGGTTATGAATCGGTTTATGTAATGTGTTGGAGGATGATCCCAATGCGTTACTGATGGGATCTAATCAAGCAAATGTAGTGCTACTTAGAAAAATCAAGAAAACCTATTGTTTTCTAACAATTATAGCAGAAGTTAAATACCTTAACCAGGTAAGCTCTAACAAGCTTGGTTACTCATTAAATCCTCTAACAAGGTGGTCCATTAGCTTGGATTGTTAAATTGTCCAGTGAGGTTACTCCTAACAGGGTATTGTGCTTTTTATCAAGGCATATTTGTAAATCCCTTAAATGGGTGATTCCTAACTAGAATTAGTTCTTAACAAGACTTATTGTAAAGCTTTAATAGGTTTGGCTCCTAACAAGGCGAACTTCAAAAGAGTTCAGATGGCTATCCTTGAGATTCTCATCTCACCGTGATTTTTATCTATTTGGATTTTCCACGTATAAACATTTGTGTCAAGTGGTGAATGCTTTTGTGGTTGTGATCTTATTTGTTGATATGGTTAAGTTCTGATAAGGCATGTTAAGTAGAAACATTGAGAGATGAATATGTTGAGTTATGATTAAGTATTGTTGATGTTTACAAGATTGAAGTTGTTTACTGTTAAAGTTGTCATAATAGTTAAACCGGTTGATGTCAAGTATTCTTATGAATATTGATCTTGACTGATATATGTTTACTTTGTTTGACTGAGTTTGAGTTTGGGAACTTTGTATTAGTTTTTCAATATACTGATTCACCCCCCCCCCTCTTAGTATTCTACTGGATACTTATTCTTTCATCATACCATCAATTGGTATCAGAGCATCTCAAGTCCTCTTAATATAAAAGCCTAATAGCTTGAGGAAAAGATCTTGTAGATCATGATGAAGAAAGAAGGTCTGAAGTTCAACAAAGATAACTATAGAATATGGAGTGACAGAATGAAGATTTACATTAAGAGTCTTGGTAGTTAGTATTGGGATCATATAGAAAATAAGTATACTAGAGCTACTGGACCCCTGACTGATGATCAGAAGAAAGAACAACAAGAAAATCACCAGGCATTAGAAGCTATTATCAGTTCCCTATTTGATGTTGAATATGTAGATGTTCATGGTCTTGAAACTACATAAGAAGTATGGGAGAAATTAGAAGAGATGCATAACGGTGATAAACATGTTAAGATTTCCAAAGAGGAGAGTTTAAGAGGAAAGTTTGACGACATGAGAATATCTGAAGGTAAGAATATCCAGCAGTATGGTCAAAGGATTAAAGAGATAGTTAGTGAGATAAAGAGTGTAGGAGGGAACATGGAAGATGCCATAGTAATTAGTAAGATACTGATAACCCTGCTACCAGTCTATGCTATCTGAGTTGCAGCTATGTGTGGGAAAAGCGGGTCAATGAAACTTAAAATGTGAAAAATATGTTCAAAGGGACTTGTCCACACACCCACAGGACTTCTTGGTGCAAGTTATAGAGTCATGAAGAATGACTCAACTTCCCAAGGTAGGTTCCATGGTTCTCTATCTCATAAGGTCCCTCAAGCCAATACCTTTGCTCTCAGATCACTGAGCAAAGTGACTTAGGGATGACGAATGCAGGAACGAGGGATGCTTTAGATTAATTTTAACATGAAATGCATCTTATCTATGCATGATTTTACAAATAAAGTAAACTAGATTATAAGATGACAAGGTTAGTAGTAATACTATCCTAACATGATGTACTAGTTAATGATTTAAGCTAATGATAAAGTAAATACTCTAAAATGTTTATTAGATTAATTCCTATTAAAAAGAGAAGCTAGATGTATTGATAAATTTGAGCATAAATGAGATACTAAAAGCTTGGATGATCTTTGAAATGGAGGAATGAGAGCTCTATTTGTAGTGAAAATAGGGCAATGGAAGGTCAGGATTGAAGGAGTTAATCAAGGGTTGGGATTGAAAGTTATCAATCCATGTTTTAATTTTCACCAATGAAATGGTGACAATTGTCAACATAAGACTGCTTGAGAGGAGATGTAAGAAGCATTAAATGCTTGAGAATACCTCACAGTTCCCTTAGAAGGTAAGGGTTAAGGTTAGGTTAGGGTTATCCAATGGATAAAGCTTTTACCCAAAGGGTAAACTCTTGTGCAAAGGTTAAAGGGATAACCATGGTCAAAGCAATGAATGCTTGATGAGACCCCTAGGTTAGATGAGGGTTAAGTTAGTCAAAAGTCTCTAACCATGCCACTAAGGGTTAGTTAACCATTAATGGTTTGAAGACTTTGGGGACAAATTTGTAAGAGTCCTTCCAAATTTGGGGGTATTCAACAAGTTAGCTTGTTGAAGGCATAAAGGCTTTAATGCCTTTTGAAGACTTTACTCCAAATTTGAGAAGTGACCTCCTCAAATTTACGGAAAAGGGCTAATGGATGAGTTTAGGTTAATTGATTAGGATTAGATGGATTCTAGAAGAAATTAGGAATAGGGTTAGGATGCAAGTGGGAGATGTAGGGAAATACAAGTGGATGAGGAATAATAGGATTAATTAAAATAAATTGCTTTATTTCAATTTGGTTGCAATTTGGGAATTTAAATAAATTAGATTTATTTAATTGGGGTAAACTATTTAATTAAATGTAAATTTAATTAAAAAGTAGGGAGAAGGGATTTAATCAAATAAAATGATTTATTCAATTAAATGATGTAAAGGGCTTAAGTGAATTTAAATAAATAAATTGAATAATTTGTTTAATTAAATAGAAGAATGTGAGTGATTTAATTAAATTAGATTTAACTAAATAGAGGAATAAGAATAAAATGAACATAAAATATTCATTTAGGAATATGGTCATTTTTATACATCTACAACAGCTATTCAGGAGCTGAAATCCATTGACAAGACAAAGGTAACTCTTGACTCTATTATTGGCAAACTTACTGCTTTTGAACTAAATGGCTATGATGGTAGTATATAGAAAGTAGAATCTGCATTTAGAGCTTTTGTCTCTAACCCATCTATGAGAAGAAGTAGAGATACCGGCCATAACTATGAATCTAGATCTAGTAGAGATGTTGAAGATGAAGACAACTTAGTGGAATTTGAAGCATTATTGGCAAAATGACTTCCTAGAGGCACTGGTAAATATAGAGGTAAGCTACCTTTAAAATGTTTTGCATGCAACAAGATTGTTCATATATCAGCAAACTACCCTAATGGTGAAAATGAATACAAGAGCGACAAATTTAAGAAATACAAGGGTAAAGGCAAGAGAGATTGTCTTGTAGCTATTGACAGTGGTAATACTGATGAAGAATCTGATGATGATGCTAGTGATGATATTGTGTTTGTAGCTATTAAGGAAGAAATATAAGATCAGAGGCACTAGTATCCAGAATGGATAACTCTGATGATTGGATCATTGATAGTGGTTGTTCACATCACATGACCAGTGATCAGAGCAAATTTCTTTCCCTGAAGGAATTTGATGGCGATGTTGTCAGATTTGGAAATGACTCACCCTGTATGGTTAAAGGTAAGGGATTTATTTTTCTTAATGGGAAGAAAGTGTTGATGATGTCTATTGGGTTGAAGACCTAAAGCATAATCTTTTAAGTGGGGTACAACTTAATGACAAAGGGTACCCACTAGAGTTTAGAAATGGAATGTACACAATCTTTGACAACAAAGGTGAATTGATTGCAACCGAGAAACAAGCCGGAGATAATCTATTTCATCTCAATCCTAAAGTTAGCAATTGTTTGATTGTAAAAATAGATGATAGCTGGTGTTGGCACAAGAGATTTTGTCATATAAATTTTGACAATATTCTTAAAGTAGGCAAGTCTAAGACAGTAAGAGGTATGCCTCTGTTGGTGTAAATAAATATTCATTTTGGATATTATTACACTTTACTTAAGTTAACTTAGGATAATGCATCTCTTCATAGTTTGGATTTGAGACACTTAGGGAAGTGTGCACATAGGGATAGAGCTTGTAGGAGAAATTCCACCTTTTGTGGTCTTATTTTGTTGTTACACTCCACATTCAGTGGGTTATCCACCTCTTGTGGAATATTATATTATTTCTCCTAACTACCCCTAGTATTTCTTACCTACCCTTGTTTCTCATTGAGCCACATGTCATAATTGTGTGCTCGTACATCCATATGGCCTTGCCTATATAAGCAGGCCTATATTCATTGTAATGGTTAATCCAGTTGATCATTTGCATATTGATGAGAATACAGTTTGTTCTTGTCATTCTATTGTCTCTTTTTATGCTTTTCATTGTGCCCTTGATCTTGGCAAAATCCTACATGGTATCAGAGCTATTGGGGCTTCATTGATTAGTTTTTTGGAGACACTTTGGAGGCTTCTATTTTTGGATTTGGGGATCTTCATTTTTTGGGGGCATTGTATGGAGATTTGGACATCACCGTTGAATCCGGGAAGCCGTTTCCATAAATTTCGACTATAAAGTCGACCTATTTTGGTGAGAAAATTTTTTTCCCCATTTTGGCTATTATTGTATGGATTTTGAAAAAATTTTATTATTTTTCGAAAAAAAAAAATTCGAAAAATCAAAAAAGGCGAATCAAAAAAAAATAAAAAAAATATATATCAAAAAAAAAAAAAATTTGTTGGATTTGGGGGTCCGCAGACCCCCCGTACTCTGCAATACTCTGCGTGTGTTGCAGGCACTGCAGATTGTATGCCGCTGCCCGTACTTGTCCTCGGGCCCCGCTCACTGGCACCGGCGCCCAGTCCTCCCGGCTTCCACCACGCTCACTACCTCCGTGTCCATCTGCCGCTCACTGTTCTGTGACTCCCGCCATCTGCCATGCTCCCGCCGGCTGCCACGCTCCTCCCGCCGGCTGCCACGCTCCCACCACCGGCTGCCTTGGCTCCCGTCCCGTCGCCGGCCGCCTCGACTCCTGACCCCCTCGGCTCCCAGCCCACCGGTATCTCCTTCTCTGGCGACGCCTTCCTCCCGCCGGCGTCCACTAAACCGACGAACCCATGTCCGCCACGTGGTAGGCGGCCACTAGCACACGGTCAACACCGTATACTCTGTCATTGTGCCACATCATCCGTACGGCAGCCCAGTCAACTACACAGTCACCGCGCACAGTCAGGAGTCCGTACAGTACGGACGCCCAGTCAGTAGGGAGGCGAAGTTTTCATGATGGTCATATGACCATCAAATTTAAGACAGTGAATTGCTGACATCAGCAGCTTTTTGAAATTTTTTGACCCCCTCTCCATTGAGCTTTTCAGTTTTGTAGTCCAACTTTGAAAGGCCATATCTTGCTCATTTTTGCTCCTTTTTTGGTGCAATTTTTTTTTGAAATGGGTTAGAATTTCGTGATCTTTGCAGTGGTGTGGTTATTTTCTGATTTTGGTGCATAGCTTTTTTGGAATTTTTGGATTCTCTCAGTTGTACCTATCCAATCCTCAATTCTGCAACTTCAAAGGCCTCATTTGAGCTCATACGAGCTCCTTTTCAAGTGTCATTTTTTTTTAAAGTGCATGTTTTTTCATCTACTTTCATAATCTATGATCAGATTTCAGAGATTTTGAGTAGAAATTGTACTTTCAGACATTGGTCTTATTTGGCCTATTAGGTGCTTGTAATGTGCTTGGATCTTAGTTTAGATCTCTTGCATTATCATTTTGAGTCTCTTTTGGCCTTATTGAGGTAGTTGTAAAATTGTAATTAGAAGTCCACTTTGCCATCTTTTGCAAGTGGCCCATTGTATACGCACTAATTATAAAGTGCCAAATCATCACTTTTGGGGGGGGTTCTTTGATTGAGTGAATTTGGGGGGGTGTCTTGTGTGATTGTGCCTCTCTTTGTGCTCTTTCCATTTTTGTTGCAATGAGTCCTAATAAATTTCCACCTTTAACTCCACATAATTATGCATCATGGAAAATTAAAGTATGGAGTAAACTAATGGAAAAGGGTCTCACACATTACATAGATGGAACAATAACAACACCACCTAATCCTAAGGCTGATCCAAATGCTCAATTAGAATGGCTCACAGAATTGCATGGCTCTTGGAACTTTGCACAAGTATGTATTAGATGACCTCATTTTTCACATTGAGAAGTGTAAAACAATCAAAGAGGCTTGGGATATGTTTCAGAAATTGTATGGTCAAGTTGATGAAATCAAAGGCTATCAGATTGACAATGAGCTCACCAACTTGGATCCCAAGAGTTTTGATACAATCCAAGATTATGTCACCAAAGCAAATGAGCTAAGAGCAAAGCTTAAAGATTGTGGAATTGACAAAAAGGATGCTCAATTGATATTCAACTTGTTGGACAAGCTTGCACTAGAATATGCAGCATTTGTATCTAGCTTCCAAACTCATTGTTTGACAGTGGGGAGTTCCTATGTTATGCCTTCATTTGATGCTTTCATAGAAATGTTGATATTGGAACAATCTAAGCTGTTGAACATGGGGTTTCTCAAGTCTTCAAATTCCAAGGCTTTGGTGGTAAATCAAGGGAATCAAGGAAGTCAAGGCAAAGATTCCAACAAGAAGAAGAAGCATTCTAATTCTAAACCACACCAAGAAAAAGGACAATCATCCTCTCCATCACAAGGCGATTTTTCATCCTCTTCTAAGAAGGGGACACCACCTAAGAAGGATAAACCAACTTGTGCATATTGCAAGAAGTATGGTCATGATGAGCATCGATGCCACACAAAGCAAGTTGATGAGTTAACTAATCTTCTCAAGAAAAACAACATCAACTTGCCATCCGCCTACACAAAGAAGGATTCATCTCCTTCCTCTTCCTCATAGTCTAAGGGAAAAGGGCAAGCATTTGTGGCTACAACGGGTTCTTCACAGCAATGGATACTTGACTCGGGTGCCTCATATCACGTGGGTTCTACAAAGGAGCAGTTTTCTTCATTGGAGCCATCTAAGGTACCTCACATTTACATAGGTGATGATACATAAGTAGAGGTTGAAGGGAAAGGTTCAGTTGACATGGATGATGGAACATTTGAGAATGTTCTCTATGTTCCTAACTTGTCTACCAACCTTCTCTCCATCTACCAAATCACTCACTATGGGAATGGGAAAAAGGTTGAGTTTATACCAGATTCAGTTGTGGTAAAGGAACTTGATGATGATGCCTTGGTAGCAGTGGAACAAGTCAATGACAACTCAAGGCTTTATTCATTCTCCCACTTTGTGCCAAGTTCACCTTCTAGGGCCTTGCTTACTCATTCAAATTTAGAAAGTAAGCTATGGCATGAGTGGTTTGGTCACCTCAACTACCACTATCTTCAGTAGCTCAGCACTAAAGACATGGTCATAGGTCTACCTTGAATCAGTTTTTTAGAGGATGTATGTTCGGGTTGTTCCATGGGCAAACATCTCGAAGAGAAGTTTGATAAAGGGAAAGCTTGGAGAGCTTTGGAAGTTCTTCAACTTGTTCACAGCAATGTAGCAGGTCCATTTCCAGCACCTTCATTTAGTAAGGCCCGCTATGTTCTCACCTTCATTGATGACTACTCCTGCTTCACTTGGGTCTACTTTCTCATTCATAAGAGTGAAGTATTTGATAGATTTCAGGACTTCAAGACTCATGTGGAGAAGCAATCAGGGAAAGTGGTCAAGATTCTTCGCACAGATAATGGAAGGGAATATGTGAACAAGAGACTTGAGGATTTTTGTACATTTGAGGGGATTGATCTTCAGCATTCTGTCGCATACACTCCACAGCAAAGCGGGGTTGCAGAATGAAAGAATAGAACTCTCAAAGAAATGGCTAGCTGTATGATACATGCACATTCTCTTGATCCCACTTTTTGGGCAGAGGCTATCAGTTGTGCCACACACATCCAGAATCGGGTTCCTCACAAAGCTTTGCAAGGTATTACTCCTTTTGAGGCTTGGGCTGGTAGGAAACCGATTGTGAGACATTTTAGAGTCTTTGGGTGTCTAGCATGGGCTTGCATACCTCCGCAGAAACGCAAGGCATTGGAACCTCAGAGTCGACCTTGCATATTTGTTGGATATCCTGAGGGTGTTAAGGCATATAGATTGATGGATCCAGAGACACATGAGGTGTTCATTGAGAGGAGTGTTCACTTTGAGGAAAGCTCTCCTAGCTTAGCCTCTCTACCTCCTCCACCTTCCTCCATTGTGGATAGTGATGTTAGTGATTCAGATGATGAGACTCCTTCAACTCTGACTCGTAGGGTTACACCTCCGCAGGGTCCACTTGTAGTTGAGGAGCCTCATTCTCCACCTCCACCTAGACCTCGTTGGGCTCGACAGACACTTGAGCCTGTGGGTTCTCTTGTTGGGGATCCTTCAGATACACGGAGAACTTGATCACAGCATCAGGATCTACCACATGCATTCATTGCTACCACTTTCAATCCACAGACATTTAGGGAAGCCTCAGGGGTTCCTGAGTGGGACCAAGCTATGGAGGAAGAGTATAGTTCCTTGATGAGGAACAACACATGGGATCTAGTCCATCTCCCTAAGGGGAGAAAGATGGTTCGATGTAAGTGGATCTATCAGACCAAGTTTGCAGTGGATGGTAGTGTGGATAGGTATAAGGTTCGGCTTGTTGCGAAAGGTTTCTCTCAGGTTGCAGGTGTTGACTATACTAAGACCTTTGCACCCATAGCCAAGATGAACTCCATTCATTTGACACTTGCTATTGCTACAACTCATGGTTGGGCTATACATCAGATGGATGTGAAGAGTGCTTTTCTTCATGGTGATCTTGATGAGGAGATTTATATGGAGAAACCACAGGGTTTCATCCAAGATACTTCCTTGGTTTGTAGACTAAGGAAATCTCTCTATGGCCTTAAGCAGGCCCCCAGGGCTTGGTACGCCAAGATGGATTCCTTTCTTCTCTCCGCAGGGTTCACCAGGTGTCATTCCGATCCGAATGTCCACATTTTGCGATAGGATGACTCTCACTTGATACTTGTGCTCTATGTTGATGACTTGATCATTACAGGGAGTACTTCATCCATCATTATCAGGGTCAAATCTGCTTTGCATGACAGATTTGCTATGACTGACTTGGGTCTTTTGCACTAATTTCTCGGGATAGAGATTTCATAGTCACCTTCTAGGATTACATTATCGCAGCCCAAGTATGCTCTTGATCTACTTGCACGCTTTCATATGGCTGATTGTAAGCCTGCCCTAACTCCCTTTCTTTCAGGAGTCAAGCTTGAGGCTCAGTGTTCTTCTCCACCAATTGATGCCACTTTGTATCGTCAGCTTGTGGGTAGTCTCATCTACTTGACCCATACACGCCCTGATATTTCATTTGCAGTTGGCATGGTTTCCCACTTCATGCAGGAACCACATGAGCTTCATTGGAAAGCCGCCAAATGCATCCTTCATTACATCTAGGGTACGCATCACTATGGGATTCACTATGCAACAGGCACAAGACTTCGCTTGGTTGGTTACATAGACTCCGATTGGGCTGGCGATCTTGATGATCGTAAGTCTACTTCTGGTTACAGTTTTCACCTTGGTTTGGGCCCCATTTGTTGGCAAAGCAAGAAGAAACATGCTATTGCTCTCTCTTCGACTAAGGCTGAGTATCGAGGCGTTGTTAATGCAGCGACTGAGACCATTTGGCTCTAGCAGATTCTCACAGAGTTTGGATTCACCACTCCATGGCTGACAGTTCTACATTGCAACAATCAGAGTGCTATTGCAATCTCAAAGAACCTAGTCCAGCACTAGCGGACCAAACACATCGAGATTCATATGCACTATATCCAAGAGCTCATTCAAGAGCAGGTCATTGATTTGCAGTATTGTCCTACAACAGAGCAGGTTGCTGACATATTCACCAAACCTTTCACCGAGAGTAAGTTCCAGTAGTTGTGAGCTCTCTTGGGGGTGCGAGATGTGTCATTAGGGGGGGTCAGCTGACTTCTCCTTCCTCTCTTATGGGGGGGACTTTTTCCTCTTTGAGGTTTTGTCCTTCTTCTTTGAGAGTCTTTTCTACTTTCATCTCTCTTTTGGGGGGGAGTTTTTTCCCACTGGGTTTTCTCCCTTTCTCCATTTGTGAGAGATTGCATTGCATGGTTTTGCTTGCATTTGCATATTGTACATGGGTACCTATCATGGCCTAGTAGCCGGGACCCCTCTTACATTATTGACTTGAGTCTTCATTTCCCTAAGTTGCACTTAAGGGGGGGTGTTGGTGTAAATAAATATTCATTTTGGATATTATTACACTTTACTTAAGTTAACTTAGGATAATGCATCTCTTCGTAGTTTGGATTTGAGACACTTAGGGAAGTGTGCACATAGGGATAGAGCTTGTAGGAGAAATTCCACCTTTTGTGGTCTTATTTTGTTGTTACACTGCACATTCGGTGGGTTATCCACCTCTTGTGAAATATTATATTATTTCTCCTACCTACCCCTAGTATTTCTTACCTACCTTTGTTTCTCATTGAGCCACATGTCATAATTGTGTGCTCGTACATCCATATGGCCTTGCCTATATAAGCAGGCCTATATTCATTGTATTGGTTAATCTAGTTGATCATTTGCATATTGATGAGAATACAGTTTGTTCTTGTCATTCTATTGTCTCTTTTTATGCTTTTCATTGTGCCCTTGAACTTGGCAAAATCCTACAGCCTCATCTAGACAAACTGGTTAATGCTCTTTGTAAAGAATGTCAACTAGGAAAGATGACTTCTTCAGCTTTTAAGAGCAAGTCCTTCTCAGTAGAGCACTTGTTAGATTTGGTTCATATAGATCTATGTGGACCAATAAGAAAAAGAAGCATTCAAGATGACAGATACTTCATGATCTTCACTGATGATTGTTCAAGGATGATGTGGGTCACATTCTTGAAGGATAAGAATGAAGCTTTTGGTAAGTTCAAGGCATTTAGAGCCTTAGCTAAGAAAGAGGGGTAAAAGGATAAAATGTCTAAGAACAGATCAAGGTGGTGAATTCACTTCTGTAGAGTTCACTCAATATTGTGATGATAATGATATCAAGCGATAGCTTTCAGCACCAAGGACACAACAACAAAATGGTATAGTAGAGAGAAACAACCGGTTAGTGGCTGAAGCTGCTAGAACTATGTTGATACAAGGAGGTGTATCAAAAACATTTTGGAAAGAAGTTGTAAGTACATCTGTGTACACAATGAACTGAGTTCTGGTGAAAAGAGGTAAGGATAAGACCCCATATGAGTATTGGTATGGGAGATCACCCGATGTTAGCTATTTTAAGATATTTGGAAGCAAATGTTTTATTAAAAGAGGTGAATACATAATCAAGTTTGAAGCTAAGAGTGATGAAGGAATATTTCTTGGCTAATCCACCAAGGGTAAGGCCTATAAATGCTTCAACAACCCGATACAAAAAATTATTGAGAGTGTTGATGTCCGTGTAGATGAATATCCTAAAATTTCAGAAGGAACCAATTCTAAGAAGAAGGATGAAGATACTTGCATTTTTCTTTTGGAACCTGAAATTGTTAAATCAGAAACTGATAAAGCAAATCCTAATGTACTTGTTCAACCGAAACAAATAAATTCAGAAGAAGATGATAATGAAGAAGCTAAACCTGAAGAGAATGATCATGTTATTCCTAGGTCTGTGAGACTAAATCACAGTCCTGAACAAATAATTGGGGATAAGGATGCAGGTGTACTAATCAGAAGGAGAATAAGAGAGAACTCTTGCATGATCTCCACTTTTGAACCTAGAAGTGCTAAGGAGGAATTTGGTGATGATCATTAGGTGAAAGTTGTGGAGGAGAAGTTGGATCAAATTGAGAAGAACAACATTTGGACCCTGGTACCTTGACCGCTAAACAAAAATGTTATAGGTACTAAATGGGTGTTCAAAAACAAATTAAATGAAGATGGTGTTGTAGTTCGCAATAAGGAAAGATTAGTATGCAAAGGTTATGTGCAAAAAGAAGGAGAGAATTATGGAGAAACTTTTGCACCAGTAGAAAGACTGGAAGGTGTCAGAACATTGCTTGCATTTGCAGCTCATAAGAAGTTCAAGGTATACCAGATGGATGTTAAGTCTGCATTCTTGAATAGGATACTTGAAGAAGAGGTTTATATAGAGCATCCTAATGGTTATGCATTGACAGATAAGGAAGACATGGTGTGAAAATTGCATAAAGACTTGTATGGATTAATGAAGGCACCCAAAGCATCATATGAATGACTTCATACTCATTTAATAAAGATAGGCTTTGCTAGAAACAGTGATGACAACAACATTATCTCAAGTCTGAAGGAGATGAAATACCAGTCAGTGAATTGTTTATAGATGACATTATATTTGGAGGTAATGATGGCATGAGTAATTGTTTCATAGATGAAATGAAGAATGAATTTGAGATGTCATTAGTAGGGGAAATAAAAAATTTCATAGGCTTACATATACAACAGATGAAGAATGCTATTTTCATTACTCAATCCAAGTATGTGAAAGAGGTTTTGAAGACTTTTGGTATGAGTGACTATAAACTAGTTGCAACCCCAATGGTTACAAGGTGTAAATTGTCCAAGGAAGATGCATCTAAGTCTATAGATGAAAAGGAATATAGGTCAATGATTGGCAAATTACACTAAGCTATTCATAGTCGACTGGATATTGCCCATGTAGTTGGTATTGTTGCTAGATTTTAGAAGAATCCAAAGGAGGCACATCTGATGGCAACCAAGATAATTTTTAGATATCTGAAAGGTACTGTTGACTATGGGTCATGGTATCCATATGGTGGAAATTATGATTTGAAAGCCAACACAGATGCTGATTGGGTAGGAAATATTGATGACCAAAAGAGTACTACCAGTGGAGCATTCTTTCTAGGAGGAAGGCTAGTCTCATGGAGTAGTAAAAAGTAGAGTTTCACTTCACAATCTACTGCTAAAGTTGAGTATGTAGTAGCTTATATGAATTGCACACAAGCTATGTGGATGAGGCACATTTTGGAAGGTTTGAAGATGGAAATCTCAGAACCAATTAGAATTTTGTGTGATAATACAAGTGCAATAAACATTTCTAAAAATCTTGTTTTGTACGCAAGGACTAAGCACATTGAATTGAAATATCACTTCTTGAGGGAAAAAGTTCAATGTAAAGATGTTATCTTAGAGCATGTTTCTACCAAGGAGCAGCTTGTAGAAATGTTTACCAAACCTCTACCTAAGACCACTTTCGAGTATCTTAAAAGTAAATTGGGAGTTGTCCCTCTTCAGGAAGTTAGTTGAGCATGATGTTGATTGCATCGGTCCTTGAACCACTTGCAAAATTTTGCATGGATTGATGAATAAGTGGATGTATTCCATAGGGGGAGAAACAAGTTGCAGAATGATGTTGATGCACAGTGAGAGCAGAATTACATGTTTTACTTTCACTTTGTCATTTTTGTTAAAGGGGGAGAAGAATTATGTGTCTGATTAGGTGAACCAATGGTAGAATGAAGATAGGCAGAGCAAGGTGAATACTTGGTAATGTAAACCAGGATTCCTATTCACTAATTTCAGCAGCAATTAGAGGCATTGATATTTGTATTGCCATCAATGCCAAAGGGGGAGATTGTTGGTATTTTGCATAAAGATTGCTTTAATGATATTTTGTCATTGATGTCAATTGAATAGTAATGGTATTCATGTTATTGTTGATATTGTTGTTTTTTATATTGGCTAGTAACTAGTAAGAAGAGCTTTGTGGAAGATATTGTAAATTGGTATGTAGAGTTTGTGAGTTGAACTGGTGAACCAGTGTAAAGGGTTAAACCTTTTTGTGTAATATAACTAGTAAACCCTATCAAATGTTAAACCCTAACCAATCAAGTTTGATGGTTTATTATCTGATAAGTGGTAATAATGGAGACACGTGTGATCATTGTATGAGGATAAGTTCAAATTGTTTTGGTGTGTTTGTTTATTGTCTAGGGAAGGAGCAAAGTGGATTGCATCTAATGCACAATGCGTGATGAGTTACAAAGTCCGATGAAGTGATGATCATGGAGTGGTTGGAATTTTCTTGAAGAATGTGAAGAGACTATCATGATTTCTAACGGTCAAGATTGTACCACCTTGTTTGTAATCTCGATGATGAGAATTAAGTTTTTGTTGTATTATCACCTTAATTGATTTTTATTTAAGGTCAATGAAGTTGTTTGTAAAAGTTGTTGGCAAGATTGATGAAAACTTGTTGAGTGTGTAGTTACCTAACCAGTGAATGGATCTGCACTTTGAGTAAAGGTAGATTGAAGCTTAGAAGGATCTGATCAAGCAAATGTAGTGCTACTCAGACAGATCATGAAAACCTGTTGTTTTATAGCAATTACAACATAAGTTAAATCCCTTAACCGGGTAATCTCTAACAAGCTTGGTTATTCATTAAATCCTTTAACAAGGTGGTCCATTAGCTTGGATTCTGAAATCCTCCAGCGAGGTTACTCCTAATAGGGTATTGTGCTTTTTATCAAGGCATATTTGTAAATCCCTTAACCAGGTGATTCCTAACTGGAATTAGTTCTTAACAGGACTTACTGTAAAGCTTTAACAAGCTTGGCTCCTAATAGGGCGAACTTCAGAATATTTCAGATAGCTATCCTTGTGAGTCTCATCTCACCGTGGTTTTTACCTATTTGGGTTTTCCATGTATAAACATTTGTGTCAAGTGGTGAATTCTTTTGTGGTTGTGATCTTATTTGTTGATGTGGTTAATGTCTGATAAGGCATGTTAAGTAGAAGCATTGAGAGATGAATATGTTGAGTTATGATTAATTATTGTTGATGTTTACAAGATTGAAGTTGTTTATTGTTAAAGTTGTCATAGTAGTTAAACCGGTTGATGTCAAGTATTCTTATGAATATTGATCTTGACTGAGATATGCTTACTTTGTTTGACTAAGTTTGAGTTTGAGAACTTTGTATCAATTTTTCAATATACTGATTCACCTCCCCTCTTAGTATTCTACCAGATACTTATTCTTTCATCATACCATCAAATTGTACAGAAAATGGATCCTAGTTATGATCCATTAAGAATCTTCAATCCTTTCGTTACCAAAATTGATTTTGTTATGAACAATTTTGATAAGTTGATCCTCGCTTTGAAAGAGAAGAAAATCAGACTTGAGGAAACTCATGCCTGGTATTAGAGCCTGGTCCTTTATTTTCAAAATCCTAATAGCTTGAGGAAGATCTTGTCACCGATAGAGATGGAAAACTTGAGAAAACAATTGGAAACAACTCTTTCAGACTTTGATGTAGAAAAAGTAAAGAATATCAAACTTGAGAATGATCTGAAGGCTGCTCAGGATATTATTCGAGGACTTCAAGAAAATTACACTATAGCAAGGAATAAAAGAAGAGAACTTTGTGAGAAGATACAGAAAGAGGAAGATGAAAAGGAAACTCTTAATGATCTGGTGAACCAACTGAGACAAGATAACTATACAATGAAGAATGAGATGCAAGATATGACTATGAGATTTTGTAAAGAAATTGAAGACAGAAAGAAGAATGAAGATGACTTGACTAGAAGACTAAATGATGCTGGAAATGAAAACATAAGACTCAGTCATGAAAATGATATGTTGAAGATAGATTTGATGCACACACAAAATGACAGAACTGAACTCATGAGATAGAAAGGAATCTTGGAGAATGAACTAACTGCTGCAAATCAACACAAAGAGAAATTCAAGAAAAGTTCAGAAGAGCTTATTTACATGCTGAAGAATCAGAAACCTAATGGTGATACAAATGGCCTTGGCTTTGAAACTGGTGAAAGCTTCGGTACTGTAGACAATCATGATCATAGTAAACTGGTAAAACAACCTAATGCTTACAAGTTCAATGGGAAATGCTTTAACTATAACAAGTATGGTCATAGAGCAAATCAGTGTAGATATAGAAATTATTAGAACACTAATACACCCACTGGTCAATGTTCTAAATGCAACAAAGTTGGTCATAACTCAGAAAATTGTAGAATGAATGTAAGATGTTATGTTTGTGGAAGATTTGGACATCTATCTAATCAATGCAGAACACATACCGACATAGGATATGGGAAAGCTATTCAGAAAAACAATGTGACTTGTTATGCTTGTAACAAAATTGGACATATTGCAAAATTTTGTAGAAGCAAATCCCCACTAGCAAATAACAAAGGCCCTAGCTTGAAAGGTAAAGAAAAGGTTGAAGAGGTAAAGCAAGAATTCTCAAAACAATGGATCAGAAAGTTAGATCAAAATGTTAATGGGAATATCCCCCCACCGGTAGAATAGAGTAACACTCCACCAACAGGAGACTCTTCATCTAACTAAAGGAAAATCGTTTGAGGGTTTAGCAACAAATTTAAAAACATGCTATTATACCCTCGGTTGATGGTAAGAAGTTGAATTACTTCTATATTGGCAGATGAGTTAAGTTGTGACTTAACCGACAAGCATTAAATGTAGTAGTTGGAGAAAATAACATTATAAAGCAAGTGTTTTGGCTCCTTTTTCATTCACCGAGCACTCAAATCTTTAAGAGCATGAAAATTCCTGAGCGAAGGTATCCTTTGAGAAGAAGTGAAGCAATTCATCCAAGCATTCATCTTTAAGGAAGATTGAGGTGTTTATAACTATGGCTTCTTCATCCACTCCTGAATTTATTGCAAACTATATTGTGATTGAGGTTATTAAGTGCCCTAAACCCGTATTCAAACTGGTTCCTAAAATTGTGAAGAAAGATGATAGCATAGGTGCATTCTCTCAAATTCCTAAGGGAGTAGTATATGTTGAAGACCCTAGGATATACATACATTATCATATAGAGGAATTAGGTGATGATGAGATCAAAAATATGTATAGCACTGTGATTTATGATGAAGATGGTAATGTCAAGCCGGAACATAAGGTGGTAGAAACCCTAGGCTTTGTGGATATTCTTAGCATTTCTGATTTTCCTGAGGATATTATAAGAATTGTGCTAAGAAGAGTTCATGGTGAATTCTTCTGGTTGGATTCAATCCATAAAATCACCAAGGAAGTCGTTAAAGTTGTAACAGGGTTACCTTCCACTGTAGCAGACCTGACAGAACCAAAAGAGTCTCAAATGACATAGTGATGGATTTAACCAGTGCAACTTTTGACAAAAGGTCTCTAAGGGTAAATAATGTAAAGGACATCAATGCCAGATTTGTTAGTATGATTTTAGGATACAAGGCTACACATGCAAATAGGTTGAACTCGGTTTCTAGCCTATGCATTAAAAGTGCATATGACATGGTTAATGATAATGCTAGAATAGATGTCTGCAAATGGCTCAAAGATGAATTGATAGACAATCTAAAGAAGATTAAGGGAGATAAGAAAGGAACCTTTAGATTTGGAAATTTATTTGTTTGTCTAATGTTGTATATCACTAAACAAGTGCCCGATATTGGTAGAAGAGATTTTGGCTTTGATATACCAGTAGGAAAGCAACTATTTGATATATTGAACAACATGGGAGAAGACAGAGAGAAAAAATTAAATGAACATTTTCAAGCACTAAAAGCTCGAATGAAGACAAGGATAAGACTATCACAGGCTATTGTGGACAAATATCAGAAAAAAATTTGTTTTGTAATCAAGAGAGATGAAATCTAGATGGAGGCAGTTGTTGGTAAATGCACACTCCAATGAGAAATTGTAGGTGATTGAAGGTTTTGTCATTGATGGCAACCTTGCAATCATATGATATCGGCAAGACAATTATACCAGCACCGACAACAACAAACTCTACATTGACACATAGAACACCGACAGTGAATGACTTAAAGATGAACTGATTGATAATTTGGGAAAGATAAAGAAAGACAAAAAGGGAACATTCAGATTTGGAAACCTACTTGTTTGTCTGATGTTGTACATAACCAAACAAGTACCCAGTATTGGTATTAGAAATTTTGGTTTTGATATACCGGTAGGCAAACAATTGTTAGATTTACTGAACAACATGGGAGAGAATAGGGAAAAGAACATAAATGAGTATTTTCAGGCATTGAAGGCCCGAATGAAAACTAGAGTTAGATTGTCACAAGCAATTGTGGACAAATATAAGGATGAAATCTATTTTGTGATAAATTTGGATGGAGGTAGTTATTCCTAGAACCATCTGGGTAACTGAAATGGGGTATGAAACTGATGACAACATAATAGAAACTTATGCAAAAGCCCTCCTAGAAGCTCCAAAGGAACCTAAAGAAAAAGTTTTTGGCAGTGCTGAAACAATAGAAAGCCAAATTCAATCAAGGAAAAGGGTTAAGAAGGTTGAGGCAACTATCAGAAAAGGAACCCGATAGGCAAAAGCTATCAAGGAAGATGTATTAAGACAAACCAGTATTAAGGAGAGTGAACTGGAAGAACTTCAACCAGAAATTCATCTGTCACCGATTGCAACTTCCTCTGAGAGTGACATACTAGCTAAATTCAAAAGAGTTGAAAGGAAGAGAAAAACTTCACCGGTACGCTCACAATCACCTAGAAAAACAAGATAGAAGCAACAAGCAGTGAGCCCCCATCAAAGAAACTAACTCCAAAGAAAAAGAAGATGACCCCTAAGAAGAAGACTCAACAAACTATTGCTCCCATTGATAAACTTCTCAATGAAATAACAAAGTATGGAAAGCTGAAAAACATTAACAAATTATATGACACGCTATCGGCTGATGACAAGGAGAAAGTAGAGAACAATGTAATCTTACACTTAGATATTTACAAGAAATTTTTTATGCAAGTTGTTGATGAAATACTGGCAGATCTGTATAATAGACTAGAAGCTATAAGGCTAGCTATTGTTGAACTTGATAAGAAAATAAAGATTGAAAAACTACTTGCTATACATCCTGTCAACTCACCTGATGAGATAGATCAATTGATCTCTGAGGCTAACCAGTCAGTATTTTGAACAACTCACCGGCATGTAGCATTGATGGTAGCTAGAGTGAATGAGGTAACGGAAGAAACAGTTGATGCATGGGATATATTCCTTATAGAGAAGGAGAAATAGGAAGAGTATTGAAGCCCTAAACCCATCAAGGTATATCAAAAGGATAAGGGAAAAGGTAAGCCTGGTGGACCACCCAGTATAAAAATAATAGACAACTTATCCCCATCGCATTTAGATACTCCACCGGTAGTTACTACTGACAATCAACCGGCTACTGAGAGTATGGACACACCACATGAGGATACAAATCCTGATTCTGAGGTGTTATATACAATGAACATTTACACTCAGAAAGTCAATATTGTGGTGGATAAAGAATCAACTGGGAAATCAGATGTGGCAACAGAGCCACCGACAGAAAACATTATAGTGACCCCGGACACTGGAAAGGCAAAGACCACAGATGTACATAGTGATTCATCTACTGAGCCACCAGTAATAGGCAGTATAGAAGAAAAACCAGCAGTGGACAACACTAAGAAATAGGCAAAGCAATAGGCTCCCTCACAGGAATAGGTTCATGCAGAGACAGTGCCACCGACAATAGCTGAGAAACCCAAACCTTTGCTTAGAGAAATGCAAACACAAATGGACCTACCGGAGGTCACTACAAGAAAAGAAGTTACTCACACCGGCGAAATATAGATTGTTGGTTCTTCCATGGCATAATTCAGACCAAAAAATATCATAGAAGTTCTATTGGATTCAATCAAGAAAATAACAGAGTGCAGTGCACAAGCATACAAATCTATTGATGATACAATCCCAATTTTGAAAATGATAGCACCCAAGTGTAATATGGATAATAAAGATTCTTTAAATCAAATTGACACATTGTCCAAGTATATTACTGACAACATTGTGACAGTTGAACAAATAAATGAGGAAGCTTTCAAAGAGAAAATTGAGAAAGAAATACATAAATTCTTTGAAGAGGAAATAAAGAAGTGCATGAGACAATTTGACACTCTTTTACCGACACTATGTAAAACACTAAAAGAATTTAAAAAGTTGTATAGAGATACATGTAAAACAAACTTTTTGACAATAGATATAGACAAAAAGATTAGTATGGTATAGGAAGAAATAAATAAATTAGCTGAAAATTTCATTAATTCATCTGAACCATTATCAGTTTTAGAGTAGAAAATAACAAGTTTTGAGGAGGAACTTCCGAAATTTGAAAAAGAGAAGGAAAGAATAAAAGGAAAGGCAAAAGATCTGAAATGGAGACTTAGTCCAAAATTGGACTACCTTGCCTCCTTGAGAAAAGAGATATCTAAGGTATTCGTTCAAGGACAAAAGACACCGGAACAACAAATGCAACACCTCACCAGTACAATTCAGAGGACAAAGGCTGCATTAAAGGACAGTGAATGGTTCACTAAGAGCCTGAATCTGGTATTGACCTTTTTCAAATTGTAACCAACCAGTTACAGGGATGAAGCTGGAAACCACACTCAGTTGAGAAAAATGATTAGCAAAAGACACCATCAGCTCAGGGGGAGCACATATGATTTGGCACACAGTTTTTGGCAAAAGACACCATCAACTCAGGGGGGTCACATATGATTTAGCACATAGTTTTTGGTAATACAGTTTTTGGTAAGACAATTTTGGCAAATTCTTTTTGGATGACACTTTTTGGATTTTTCTCATGAGTATTGCCATCAATGCCAAAGGGGGTGATTGTTGGCAAATGCACACTCCAATGAGAAATTGTAGGTGATTGAAGGTTTTGTCATTGATGGCAACCTTGCAATCATATGATACCAGCAAGACAATTATGTCAGCATTGGCAATGACAAACTCTACACTGGCACACAGAACACCGACAGTGAAAGGAAGGATACCGACACCCAGACCGACAGGAATTTTGTTGATAATATATTTTGTAATTAATTGTAAAATCATTGTAAGATGACATGGTGAGTTGTAATATGACTCATATATGTATGAGATCATTGTAGAACATTTTAAAATAAAGGGATAAGTGAAATAATACAGACCTAATATGCAAATTTTAGGTTAAGGGTTTATGTATGCAGCAAAGCTAAAATCAGTACTGGATCTGGCATAGCAGATGCTATTTTGAAGCAGTACAAGACATTGGATTCTTATAATCCATTTTTGTAAGTCAGTGTGACTTCCTTTGTAATTGAGCTGTGAGCTCTAGGCACTTGGCGTTTTTGCATGTGTAGGCCCCTATTGTAGCAGTAATATTCCCTTATTGGCCAATAAATGAATATTGTGGGTCACAAATCCCACCGAGGTTTTTCCCACACTAGGTTTCCTTGTTAAACTACTGTGTTATGGTGTGCTCTTCATGTGGTTATTGTTTTTCTTGTTTATTGCATTACTTTTGATTTACTAGTACACTATATTGATATGCTTTACATGTTTTAATTCAAGTAAATTACTACATCAGTTAGATACTGATTCACCCCCCCCCCTCTCAGTATCTTTAGGAATCCTAACAATAGTTGTCCCTAGAACTATCTGGGTAACATTATTGAAACTTATGCAAAAGCCCTCCTTGAAGCACCAAAGGAACCCACTGAGAAAGTCTTTGAAAATGTTGAAACAATAGAAAGTGGAATTCAATCTAGGAAAAGGGTTAAAAAGGTTGAAGAAACAGTAAGGAAAGGAACCCAATAGGCAAAGGCAAATAAGGAAGATGTTTTGAAACAAACTGGTATAAAAGAAAGTAAGTTGGAAGGACTTCAACCGAAAGCTCATCTTTCACCAGTTGGAACCTCCTCTGAGACTGATATGCTAGCCATATTTAAAAGGGTAGAAAGGAAAAGAAAACCCTCACCGGTACCCTCACCTACACCCAGGAAAACAAGGCAAAAGCAATAGGCAGTGAGGGCTCTAGTGAAAAAGTTGACTCCTAAGAAGAAAAAGAAGGTAAAACAAGATATTGCTCCACTAGATAAACTATTAAGTGATGGTAAGTTAAAAAACATCAGCAAAATATATAACACACTATCTGATGATGACAAGGAAAGCATAGAGAACAGTGTAATCTTACACTTGGATATATACAAGAAATTTGTGATGGAAATTGTTGATGAAATACCAAATGATCTGTATAGAAGACTATAAGCTAGAAGGGTAGCTATTGTTGAGCTCGATAAGAAAAAAAAAACTTGAAAAACTACTTGCAGTGCATCCAGTAAACTCACCTGATGAGATAGATAAATTAATTAGTGAAGCTAACCGGACAGTATTTTCAACTGCTCACCGGCATGTAGCACTGATGGTAGGTAGAGTGAATGAAGTCTCTGAGGAAACAACAGATGCATGGGATATATTCTTTGTAGAAAAATAGAAACAGGAAGAATTACTAAGATCCAAGACCATCAGAGTATACCAAAAGGATAGGGATAAAGGTAAAGGTAAGGTAGGTGGACCTCCAAGCCTTAAAATAACTGATAATGTGCTCCCACCTCCTTCGGATACTCCACTGGTAGATACTACAGATAGTCAACCGGCCACTGAGAGTATGGAGACTCCACTTGAGGATACTAATCCTAAATCTGAAATTTTGTACACTGTAAATATAGATACTCAAGAAGTAAATGTTGTGACAGAGAAGCCACTGAGGATAAGAAGGAAGAAGTGACTACTGAGTCACCAGCTACAGATGTTGAGGTTAAGGTTAATGATACAGTAAAAATAAGCACAAAAAAACCTACTCAAATAGAGCAACCGATAGAGGACACCGTTGGTAAACCATTAGAGAAACCGGTAGATAAAACTGAAAGAGAGTTAGGAGAACTAGCAATGGATAGTGCAGAGGTACAAATAGAGAAACCAAAACTGCATACAGAGATAGATTGAGAAATCAGTTGTTGAGAGCTCAGAGAAACCCTCTGAGCCACAGATTGAAAAACCAGAACAGAAGCAAGTTGAGACACAAGTTCAGATAGAAACAGTGCCACCGGCTAAAAATGAAAAGCCCAAACCTTTGTTTGTAGAAATGTAAACATAGACTAACCTACCAGAGGTCGAATCAAGCAAGGTGATTACTACAATTGGTAGTATGGATATTGTAAGAACAATTGGACAGACATCTGGTACTTCCATAGTAGAATTCTGACCTACAAATGTGACAGAGGTCTTATTGGACTCAATAAAGAAGATCACAGAATGTAATGCACAAGCCTATAAGGCTATTGATGACACCATTCCTATTCTTAAATTGATAGCACCAAAGTGCATAGTGGATAATAAAGATTCTTTAGGTCAACTAGACACATTGTCTAAGTTTATCATCGGTAACATTTTGACAATTCATCAAATAAATGAGGACACATTTAAAGAGAGATTGATTAAGGAAAAAGAGAAATTCTTTGAGTAAATTGTAAAGAAGAACAAGGAGAAAATGGACACCTTGTTACCGAATCTAGGAAAAACAATTTTGGATTTTAAGAAAATGTACAGGGATACTTGCAAAACAGACATCTTGACACAGGATATAGATTCAGAGATCAACAAAACTCAAACTGAAATAAACAATGTTGCTAACAATCTGATAGGTACATCCGATCCCTTTTTGGAGATAGAAAAGAAAATTGGAGATCTAGAAGAGAAAATTGAGAATTTAGAGAAGGGCAAAGAGAAAGTTAACCTTAAGGCAAAGAACTTAAAATGTAAACTTGGTCCAAAACTAGACTACCTCATTTCTTTGAGAAAACAAATTTATGAGGCTTTGGTTCCTGGACTTAAGACACCAGAAGAGAAAATGCACATACTCACCGATACAGTTCAGATAACCCAAGAGGTATTATAGGAAATCACAAGATTCAACGATAGCTTAAAACTGATTTTGAAATATATATATTCCAGATTGTAACCCACCGGTTACAAGAATCTAGGCAGGACTCCACTGACAGTGAATGACAACCTTTGCCATTGATGTCAAAGGGGGAGTAGTGAGATGAGAAAAATGATCATAATAGGACATCATCAGCTCAGGGGGAGCATACATTTTTGGGCACATGTTTTGGTATGACAAATTTTGGCAGATTCTTTTTGGACATCTTTTTGGACACTTTTTGATTTTTCTCATGAGCATTGCCATCAATGCCAAAGGGGGAGATTGTTGGCAAATGCACACTCCAATGAGAAATTGTAGGTGATTGAAGGTATTGTCATTGATGGAAACCTTAAAATCATATGATACCAGTAGGCAGACACAGGCACCAAAAAGGAAGAATATTGACACCCTGGCCGACAACAATTTTGTATAAATGTATTTTGTAATTAATTGTAAAATCTTTTGTAAGCTGACATGGTGGATTGTAATATGACTCATATATGTATGAGATCATTGTAGATCATTTAGGATATAATATATGATGTGAAATATGAATAGAAGGTAGCAGACCTAATATGCGAATTAGTGGTTAAGGGTTTATGTATGCAGTAGAAGTTAAACCAGTACTAAATCTGGCATAGCAGATGCTAATCTGAAGTAGTACAAGACATTGGATTTGTATAATCCACTTTTATAAGTCAATGTGACTTCCTTTGTAACTAAGGAATGAGCTCTAGGCACTTGGCCTTCTTGCATGTGCAGGCCCCTATTGTAGTAGTAATATTCCCTTATTAGCCAAAGTGAATATTGTGGGTCACAAATACCACTGAGGTTTTTTGCACACTGGGTTTCCTCATTAAAATATTGTGTTATGGTGTGCTTTTCATGTTGTTGTTGTTATTCTTATTTGTTGCATTATTTATGGTTTACCGGTACATAGTTTTAATATGCTTTTCATGTTATAAGTCAAGAAGATCTTATCATCGGTCAGATACTGATTCACCCCCCCCTCTTAGTATCTTTAGGAATCCTAAGAATGGCCATCATGTTGAGACAAGAATAACATAGCAACCTACACCTATTGAACCTAAATATGCAACCCTATTTCACCAAATGAGAATGAAATAGCCAGGCTCACCTCCTCCTCCACCTCATAGGGCGGATGGGATAGAAGAAGCTAGACCTAGTTATGTGCCCCCTCCAAGGGGTGGTATTGTGACAAAAAGAATAAGGGATGAGGAGTGTGTTGGCATTTTTTTGTTGGAATTTTGCATAGAGATTGCATTAATGATATGTTGTCATTGATGTCAATTGAACTGGTGATAGTATTCATGTTATTGTTGATATTGTTGTTTTTGATATTGGCTAGTAACTTGTAAGAAGAGCTTTGTGGAAGATGTTGTGAATTGGTAAACCAGTGTAAAGGGTTAAACCTTTCTATGCAATGTACCCGGTAAACCCTATCATCTATTAAACCCTAACCGATCAAGTTTGTTGGTTTATTATCTGATAAGCCATAATGATGGAGACACATGTGATCATTGTATGAGGATAAGTTCAATTTTTTTTGGCGCATTTGTTTATTTTCTAGGGAAGGAGAAAAGTGGATTTCATCTAATGCACAACACATGATGACTTACAAAGTCTGATGAAGTGGTGACCATGGACTGGTTGGAATTTTATTGAAGAATGTGAAGAGATTGTCATGATTTATAATGGTCAAGATTCTACCGACTTGTTTGTAATCTCGATGATGAGATTTAGGTTTTTGTTGTGTTACCAACCTAATTGATTTGTATTTAAGGTCGATGAAGGTGTTTGTAAAGGTTGTTGGCAAGATTAATAGAAACCTGTTGAGTGTGTAATTGCCTAACTAGTGAATGGATCTGCACTTTGAGTGAAGGAAGATTGAAGCTTAGGATCTAATCAAGAAAATGTAGTGCTACTCAGACAGATCAAGAAAACCTGTTGTTTTCTAACAATTATAGCAGAAGTTAAATCCCTTAACCGGGTAAGCTCTAACAAGCTTGGTTACTCATTAAATCCTCTAACAAGGTGGTCCATTATCTTGGATTCTTAAATCCTCCAGTGAGGTTACTCCTAATAGGGTATTGTTCTTTTCATCGAGGCATATTTGTAAAGCTCTAATAGGCTTGGATCCTAATATGGTGAACTTCAAAAGAGTTCAGAAAGCTATCCTTGTGACTCTCATCTCACCATGTTTTTTACCTATTTGGGTTTTCCACATATAAACATTTGTGTAAAGTGGTGAATGATTTGTGTGGTTATGATCTTATTTTTTGATTTGGTTATCTTATGATAAGGCATGATAAGAAGAAGGATTGAGAGATGAATATGTTGAGTTATGATTAAGTATTGTTGATGTTTACAAGATTGAAGTTGCTTACTGTTAAGTTGTCATAATAGTTAAACTGGTTGATGTCAAGTATTCTTATGAATATTGATCTTGACTAAGATATGTTTACTTTGTATTAGTTTTTCAATATACTGATTCACCCCCCTTCTCAGTATTCTACTAGATACTTATTCTTTCTTCATACCGTCAATTGGTATCAGAGCATGTCAGGTCCTCTTAATCTAAAAACCTAACAGCTTGAGGAAAAGATCTTGTAGATCAGGATGAAGAAAGGAGGTCTGAAGTTCAACAAAGATAACTATAGAATATGGAGTGATAGAATGAAGATTTACTTTAAGAGACTTGGTAGTCACTATTGGTATCATATAGGAACTAATTATATTGCACCTACTGGAATCCTGACTAATGATCAGAAGAAAGAGCAACAAGAAAATCACCAAGCATTAGAGGCTATTATCAGTTCTCTGTCTAATTCTAAATATGTAGATGTTCATGGTCTTGAGAGTACACATGAAATGTGGCAAAAATTTGAAGAGATTTATAGCGATGATGAACATGTTAAGATTGCCAAAGAGGAGAGTTTAAGAGGAAAGTTCGATGACATGAGAATGTCTGAAGGTGAGAATATCAAATAGTATGGTCAAAGGATTAAAGAGATAGTTGGTGAGATAAAGAGTGCAGGAGGGAAAGTGGAAGATGCCACAATAATAAGTAAGGTACTAAGAAACCTGCTATTGGTCTATGCTATATGAGTTGCAGCTATTTAGGAGCTGAAATCTATTGAAAAGACATACGTAACTCTTGACTCTATTATTGGCAAACTTACTGCTTTTGAACTAAATGACTATGATGGTAGTGTACAGAAAACAAAATCTGCATTTAGAGCTTCTATCTCTAACCCATCTGTGTGAAGAAGTAGAGATACTGGCCATAGTTATGAATCTAGATCCAACAAAGATATTGAAGATGAAGACAACTTAGTGGAACTTGAAGCATTGTTGGCAAAATGACTGTTTAGAGGCACTGGTAAATATAGAGGTAAGCTACCTTTAAAATGTTTTGCATGCAACAAGATTGGTCATATAGAAGCAAATTGCTCTAATGGTGAAAATGAATACAAGAGAGACAAATTTAAGAATTATAAGGGTAAAGGCAAGAAAGATTGTCTTGTAGCTATTGACAGTGGTAGTATTGATGAAGAATCTGATGATGATGCTAGTGAAGATATTGTGTTTGTAGCTATTAAGGAAGAAATATCATATCAGAAGGCACTAGTATCCAGAATGGATAACTTCGATGATTGGATCATTGATAGTGGTTGTTCACATCACATGACCAATGATCGGAGAAAATTTCTTTCCCTAAAGGAATTTGATGGTGGCGTTGTCAGATTTGGCAATGACTCACCCTATATGGTTAAAGGTAAGGGAATTATTTCTCTTAATGGGAAGAGCAGTGCTGACAATGTCTATTGGGTTGAAGGCCTAAAGCACAATCTTTTAAGTGTGGTACAACTTAATGGCAAAGGATACCCACTTGAGTTTAGAAATGGAATGTGCAAAATCTTTGACAACAAAGGTGAATTGATTGCAACTAGGAAATAGACCAGAGGTAATATATTTCATCTCAATCCTAAAGTTAGCAACTGGTTGATTGCAAAAATAGATGATAGATGGCTTTGGCATAGGAGATTTTGTCATATAAATTTTGACAATATTGTTAAAGTAAGCAAGTCTAAGAAAGTAAGAGGTTTGCCTTAGCTAGACAAACCAGTTAATGCTCTTTGTAAATAATGTCAGCTAGGAAGATGACTTCTTCAACTTTCAAGAGAAAGTCCTTCTTAGCAAAGCACTTCTTAGATTTGTTTCATACAGATCTATGTGGACCAATAGGAACAAGAATAATTCAAGGTGACAGATATTTCACGATCTTCACTAATGACTTTTCAAGGATGATGTGGGTCACATTCTTGAAGGATAAGAATGAAGCTTTTGATAAATTCAAGGCATTTAGAGCCTTAATTGAGAAAGAGAGTGGCAAAATGATAAAGTGTCCAAGAACAGATCAAGGTAGTGAATTCACTTCTGTGGAGTTCACTATGTAATGTGATGATAATGGTATCAAGTGATAGCTTTCTGCACCAAGGACACCACACCAAAATGGTATTGCAGAGAGAAACAACTAGTCAGTGGTTGAAACTACTAGGACTATGTTGATACAAGAAGGTGTAGAAATTTTTTTTTGGAAAGAAGTTGTAAGTACAACCATTTACACAATGAACCGAGTTCTGGTGAAAAGAGGTAAAGACAAGACCCCATATGAATATTGGTATGGGAGATCACCTGATGTTACCTATTTTGAGATATTTGGAAGCAAATGTTTTATTAAAAGAGGTGATTACATAAGCAAGTTTGAAACTAAGAGTGATGAAGGTATATTTCTTGGCTATTCCACCAAGAGTAAGGCCTATAAATGCTTCAACAACTAGACACAAAAAATTGTTGAGAGTGTTGATGTTCGTGTAGATGAATATCTTGAAGTTTCATAAGGAACCAGTTCTGAGAAGAACGATGAAGATCCTTGCATTTTTCTTTTAGAACCTGAAACTGTTAAATCAGAAATTGTTAAAGCAAATCTTGATGTACTTGTTCAACCAGAACAAATAAATTCAGAGGAAGATGATAATGAAGAATCTGAACCTGAAGAGAATGATCATGTTATTCCTAGGTATGTGAGACTGAATCACAGTCTTGAATAGATAATTGGAGATAAGGATGTCAGTGTAATAACTAGAAGCAGAATAAGAGAGAACTCTTGTATGATCTCCACCTTTGAACCTAAAAGTGTTAAGGAGGCATTTGGTGATGATCATTGGGTGAAATCTATGGAGGAGGAGTTGGATCAACTTGAGAAAAAGAACACTTGGACCTTGGTACCCCGACTGGTAAACAAGAATGTTATAGGTACTAAATGGGCATGCAGAAACAAATTAAATGAAGATGGTGTTGTAGCTTGCAACAAGGCAAGATTAGTATGCAAAGGATATGGGCAAGAAGAAGGAGAAGACTATGGAGAAACTTTTGCACTAGTAGCAAGATTGGAAGGTGTCAGAACATTACTTGCATTTGCAGCTCATAAGAAGTTCAAGGTATACCAGATGGATGTTAAGTTTGCATTCTTGAATAGGATACTAGAAGAAGAGGTTTATATAGAGCTGCCTGATGGTTTTGCATTGACAGATAAGGAAGACATGGTATGCAAATTGCATAAAATTTTATATGGATTAAAGCAAACACCCAGAGCATGGTATGAATGGCTTCATACTCATCTGATGAAGATAGGATTTGCTAGAACCAATGATGACAACAACATTTATCTCAAGTCTGGAGGAGATGAAATATTGGTAAGTGAAGTATTTGTAGATGACATTATATTTGGAGGTAATGATGACATGAGTAATTCTTTTGGAGATGAAATGAAGAATGAATTTGAGATGTCATTAGTAGGGTAAATAAAACATTTCATAGGCTTACAGATACAATAGATGAAGAATGGCATTTTCATTACTCAATCCAAGTATGTGAAAAAGGTTTTAAAGACTTTCGGTATGAGTGATTGTAAACCAGTTGGAACTCCAATGGTTACAGGTTGTAAATTGTCCAAGGAACATGCATCTAAGTCTATAGATGAAAAGGAATACAGGTCAATGATTGGCAAATTACACTATGTTGTTCACAGTTGACTAGATATTGCCCATGCAGTTGGTATTGTTTCTAGATTTCAGAAGAATCCAAAGGAGGCACATCTGATGGCAACCAAGAGAATTTTTAGATATCTGAAAGGTATTGTTGACTATGGGTTATGGTATCCATATGGTGGAAATTTTGATTTGAAAGCATACACAGATGTTGATTGGGCATGAAATATTGATGACGAGAAGAGTACTACCGATGGAGCATTATTCTAGGAGGAAGGCTAGTCTCATGGAGTAGTAAAAAGTGGAGTAGTACTTCACAATCTACTGTTGAAGCTGAGAATTTAGTAGCTTATATTAATTGCACACAAGCTATGTGAATGAGGCAGATTTTGGAAGGTTTGAAGATGGAAATCTTAGAACCAATAAGGATTTTGTGTGATAATACAAGTGCAATAAGCATTTCAAAAAATATTGTTTTGCATGCAAGGACTAAGCACATTGAATTAAAATATCACTTCTTGAGGGAAAAAGGTCAATGTAAAGATGTTATCTTGGAGCATGTTTCTACCAAGGAGTATCTTGTAGATATCTTTACCAAACCTCTGCCTAGGACCACTTTTGAGTATCTTAGAAGTCAATTGGGGGATGTCCCTCTTCATGAAGTTAGTTGAGCATTGTGCTGATTGCATCGGTCCCTGAACCACTTGCATAATTTTACATGGATTGATGAAGAAGTGGATGTATTCCATAGGGGGAGCATCAAGTTACAAAATGATGTTGATACACAGTGAGAGAAGAATTACATGTTTTACTTTGAATTTGGCATTGTTGTCAAAGGGGGGGAAAAATTATGTGATTGAGGAGAAGAATTATGTGTCTGATTAGGTGAACTAGCAGCAAGTTGAAGACAGACAACATCAAGGTGAATACTTGGTAATGTAAACCATGATTCCTATTCACCAATCTCAGCAACAATGAGAGTGTTGGTATTTTGGATATGTTGATATGGTTTTGTCATTGATGTCAACACTTGTCAAACTTGTCATCACTTGTCAACACTTATCAACACTTAGAGACTTTGGTTATGTTCACCAGCAAGACAAAGAATTATGCAAGAAACTGGTATTTGGTTCACCGACAGATTATATTGTTCACCAACACTTGGAATGACTTGGAAACTACTTGGTTATGGTGAAGACATTATTTGATTACTTGGTTTTGGCGATTTGGTTATTTGTTTATTTAGGTTTGTATATTTACTGTTACCAGTAAATAGGTCCAGGATAAGCACCGACAGACTTATCTATTCCAGATCAACACGACACATTATGGAGATGATTTATTATTGTTGTAAATGCATTGAGCCGACATCATGCATCGGATATTGATTTGTTTGTAATTGATTTTATTGTAATATCTTTTAGTGAGCCGACATATTCAATTGGTCTTAGGTTATGGTATATATGTAAGATCTTATTTGTAAGATCGATATGCAATTGGGAAAAATATTTGTAAGAGAGTATATGTGAAATAAGAAGAGTTATACATGCATACATCATTTGAAGGTTGAAGGAGGGTTTTGTGAAGGCAATCAGAACTACACCGGTACTAAATCCAGCATATGAAGATGCTATTTTGTGCAGTACATTATCATTGTATTTAATCATCCAATTGTAGTCAGTGTGACTCTCATTTATGATTGAGCAGTGAGTTCTAGGTAATTGGTCTTTCTGCATGTGCAGAATCCATATTGTATACACATACTATCTGCAGTAGTATCATTTGATTGTGGGTAAAGCTTTCCACCGTGGTTTTTCCCCTTACAGGGTTTCCACATACAAACATTAGTGTTATGTGTTGTGGATGTTGTTGTCTTTTTGTTTCATGCATTAATCTTTACCGGTATTGGAATTAACTATTAAGACTATCTACTAGCATAAAGTTTGGTTTATCGGTATTAAGCATTAAGTTTTGGTTAAGTTAATTTTGGTTGAATTTATTGGACAACTGATTTACCCCCCCTCTAAGTTGTCTCTAGGACCTAACACAGAGGTGTTGATATTTATATTGCCATCAATGCCAAAGGGGGAGATTGTTGGCATTTTGTATAGAGATTGCATTAATGATATGTTGTCAGTGATGTCAATCGAACTGGTAATGGTATTCATGTTATTGTTGATATTATTGTTTTTGATATTGGCTAGTAACTGGTAATAAGGGCTTTGTGGAAGATGTTGTAAACCAGTATGTAAATTTTGTGAGTTGAACCGATAAACCGGTGTAAAGGGTTAAACCTTTCTATGCAATGTAACCCGTAAACCCTATCAGCTGTTAAACCCTAACCAATCAAGTTTGTTGGTTTATTATCTAATAAGTGGTAATGATGGAGACACGTGTGATAATTGTATGAAGATAAGTTCAAATTATTTTGGCATGTTTGTTTATTGTCTAGGGAAGGAGCAAAGTGGATTGCATCTAATGCACAACACGTGATGAGTTACAAAGTCCGATGAAGCGGTAATCACAGAGCGGTTGGAATTTTCTTGAAGAATATGAAGAGATTTTCATGATTTCTAACGGTCAAGATTGTACCAACTTGTTTGTAATCTCGATGATGAGAATTAGGTTTTTGTTGTGTTACCGACCTAATTGATTTGTATCTAAGGTTGATGAAGGTGTTTGTAAAGGTTGTTGGCAAGATTGATAGAAACATGTTGAGTGTGTAGGTGCCTAACCACTGAATGGATCTGCAGATTGAAACCTAGAAGGCAGATTGAAGCTTAGAAGGATTTGATCAAGCAAATGTAGTGCTACTTAAACAAATCAAGAAAACCTATTATTTTCTAATAATTACAACAAAAGTGAAATCCCTTAATCAGGTAAGCTCTAACAATCTTTGTTACTCATTAAATCCTCTAACAAGGTGGTCCATTAGCTTATATTCTTAAATCCTCCAGCGAGGTTACTCCTAACAGAGTATTGTGCTTTTCATCAAGGTATATTTGTAAATCCCTTAAACGGGTGATTCCTAACTGGAATTAGTTCTTAACAGGACTTATTGTAAAGCCTTAATAGGCTTGGCTCCTAGCATGGCAAACTTCAAAAGAGTTCAGATAGCTATCCTTGTGAGTCTCATCTCACCGTGGTTATTTACCTATTTGGGTTTTCCACGTATAAACATTTATGTCAAGTGGTGAATACTTTTTGTGGTTATGATTTTATTTGTTGATTTGGCTAACTTCTGATAAGGCATGATAAGTAGAAGCATTGAGACATGAATATGCTGAGTTATGATTAAGCATTGTTGATGTTTACAAGATTGAAGTTGTTTACTATTAAGTTGTCATAACAGTTAAACCAATTGATGTCAAGTATTCTTATGAATATTGATCTTGACTGAGATATGTTTACTTTGTGTGACTGAGTTTGATTTTGGGAACTTTGTATTAGTTTTTCAATATACTGATTCACTCCCCCTCTTAGTATTCTACCAGATACTTATTCTTTCATCATACCATTAGAGAATAGTGAAGAGGATAGTGGTAGTGACAATGGGAAGCTATTGAGTAGGAAAGGAAAGAAAATAATGAGGGCAGAGCCAACCCCAAAGGTACAGGTTGAACCTTTGAAAGGAGTCCAGGTCATTGATCTAGAGGTCTCAAATAGAATTCCCTCACCACTACGTGTGCCTTCTTCTTCTCCCAGATAGTTTGAAGAGCAGGGAGAAGAGCAGCAAATGGAAGAACAACATGATGAAGAAACCATTGAAATTAAAAGTGCAGAAATACAAATTGGTGTTTGTCCTATGCCACCCACTCAAGAATTTGACATCACTCCTTTGGATATTCAAGGAAGAGCTCTTAGGGATGCTAGGAAGGAGGCATGTGAAAAATTCCTTGAGGATGAAGCTTTTGTGAAAATCCCAACCTTCTTTCAAATGATGTGGAAGGTGAAAATAGATGAATGCAAGAAGAGAAGTACTGAGAGAATGGCCCAAAGGCCAGATAGGTTTGACCATGAAAATCAAGAAGAGGTCAAGACTGAAATGATGGAGGAGTTTAAATAAATCACTATAGATGAAGGCAGGAGGATTGTAAATCAGGCTGGTATTTTAATTTTGCCTGAGTGGGACATAGCTGATGTAGTGGCATTTGATGCAAATAGAAAATCAAAAGACCAACAATACAACTTAGAAGATGAAGCAAGTTTGACATTAAAAGGATCAAATTTTATAGATGATTATGCAACCTTGGCAATATGGTCACTAGAACAGGGACCTAGGAGGCCTGATATAAATGATATAAATCCAAACCTGAAAGGAAGCCTCATTGTAAAGAGAGCGTATGATACATTAAATGTTGAGGCCTCAAAGTTAGTTGTCGATATGGCCAAATTGGCCCATGAAAATACGAAAAATGGAGGCTAAAGAGAAGCAAGAATTAGTGAAGAAATTTGAGAAGCTTTTTAATGATTATAATGCAGTTCAACATAAATGCGTGGAGCTACAGACTAAAGTTCAACTCCTTGAATAGAGACAACTAGGAGCACCTTCTTTAGTTCTTTCCATTGCATCGATCCCACCAACATCTAGGTCTCCACTAGTCTCACATATAGATGCATCAGTTCAGTTTGACAGTGAGACTGATACTCCAATAACATCGCTAGTACCATGTGTTGATGATGAACCTGAGCACACTAGATCTATTGACCCAAAAAGAGCTCAAATTCTAGAAAAAATTAATTAGTTGGAAAAAAAGCTAAAGGAGTCTGAAGATCGATTTGACAGTAAACAAAGGGAGATAGTCAGTTTTGTGTTGACTCATTTAAATGAGAAAGTAGATAGTAGATTGAATAGTATTCATTCTTTATATCATTTATTGTTTAATGCTATTCAAAGTTTTGATAAAGATAAAGAGGTAGAAATCCATTTATTCAGAAAGTGGTTACAGAGGGGAAATGAGATCAGGAAAATGTCAACAGCTTCAAAGTATCATGCTGAGATGCCACCTACACTTCAGCCAACTTATTTGTTGGTAAAATAAATGTAGGAAGCCCAAATGCTACGAGATAATATAGAAAGAAAAATAAGATAGTTGGTGAGGACTTTTGGTGAGATGAATGAGACACTTCTTCCTGGTATTGAGAATGAAAATGGGGCAATTAAACCCTTACAACTACAAAAAGAAGAGGTAGAAAGAGTCATCAACACACAAGTGGACATGATTTGTGATGATTTAGTTACTGCCATGTTGGAGGAAAGCATGGATAAGATAATATGCAGAGATCATTTTTTAAAACTTTTGAAAGGGAGGCAAATCAAGTGGCAATTAAGTACACTCCCTATAGGAAAAAAAATGATGAGGTTATGAATTTCAAATGGTCATCAGATGAGGAATATGCTTAATGGAGTAATACTTATTTGAAGGATGAATGGGACATCAACTAGTTAGTTAGCTAACTATGTGATGTGGAAGTCTGGCAGATAGTTTTGATTCCTTGAAGTGGTTACGTTTTGGACGTGAGTAGCAAGAAAGGTGGGCACGTCCCAAATCTTCATTGACAACAACTAAAGGGAAAAGGGGTGCATAAAGTGCTATGATGAATCAGTTGCAGATATTTGATCTTGGTTGTGACATTCCTTAAATGGAATCTTTTGTAAACTGAATTATGGGTAACTAGTCACTTTTGAATGACAGTTGTCTCCTCTGGCATATAGCTTGTTTTTCTCCCTTATTTCTATAAAATGGAATTCAAGGCCAAGAGATAGGGTTCTAAATTTGGTCTCTGTACTTCATAATTTTGAAAATTTTCAGAGTCATAAGGTTCCTATAGCAAGTTTTAGGTGGAAATGAGCAATTGTAAGCATTTTGTAAAGCAATAGATAAGAGTCTTGTGTCTAGTTTCTTGCAGGTTCTTGAAAGAGTTATATGTAAATGGCCTTTACGACCTGATTTATTTCTCTCCATTGTGCAATTCTACCATCTTTTAAATGAAATGTGATCAAGGGTTTCTTTCATTTAGTGCACTATTGTGGTGTATGTGTTTTTTGTTCATGCTTTGATCTAAGGGGTCAATTAAAATGCTTGAGTAGAATTATAGAGTGATAGGGCTTGTTTATGGATTTTATAAGTAGTTTAGGTTTGGGTTGTAGATATAAAATATTATAAGGCAATGTTTTCTTTAGATCTGAATGCTATTAGATTAATTTTGTTGTATTTCATTTATATCTTTTGAATTCAAGCACCCAATGGAAGAAGGCACTGGTCATAGTTTGTTATAAGTCCTTATAGTCATTTCTCTACTCTATTCATCTGTATTCGTTTCACAATTGATTATTATCATATTATATTTCATTTTATGTATACTGTGGTATGTTTTGACTATCTCAAGCTCCATTTAGGTTGAGGATCACTGAAGGATTTGCCATCCTTGAGCATTCTCCCTGCTGTTGAGCCTATACTTGAGATTTTCTGCTTAATTTTGGTGAAAGTATAAGTATGGAGGATAGATTATAAGTTCATCAAGGGATCACCCTCCTGGATTTTGCAAAGCCCAAAGTGTAGAATATTAGAATAATCCTTGTCATATGTTGGTCCAAGTTCTTGGAAATTTTGATAGTTGGAGTTGGCTTCTCCTTAGATAAATCTAAAGAATCAACTTGGTTTCTACCTGCTTGCAGTGTAAACCCCATTCTAGGGCACCAACAAGCTCTCATGGAATGACCCAACTCCGGACATGGGATGGATTGAAGAATTCAGGGTCCTGGTTTTTTATAGGAACGTGGACTTTAAAGAAGATGAGTGTTCAAATGATTTTGACTCTAAGGATGAGGACAAGGATGATGATGATGGCCAGAATGTGTCTGATTGACTCAGAGAACTCTCTCTACAACTAATAACTACCTACATAAACCATAAGGAAGAAAGGAAGAAATAAAACAAATTTTTTTTGTAATTTTGTCTTTTTTTAAATGATTTTTATAATTTCATGTAATTACTACTTTGAAAAATATACAATAGAATATATAAATAGCATTTACTATATTTTTGCATATATCTCAAATTCCTTTCTCTCTTGCATGAAATTTTAATTCTGATGATGTGTTAGGATAAATAATTTTAAATTATGTAGTTTTTTGTTTTTCCCCTTTTTAAAAGAATGAAGGCTACTATTTACCTATACAAAAATTGATAAACAAAGTGAAGATACCTATTTTACATGATTTTTGACATCCCTGTTTCCTCCTTTACCTTTCAAGATTTCTTTATTCTCACAACATCGCTTTTGATCTTGTTAGGACTCATAAATTTGAGTGAATTTGAGAGGCCCACTTCAAACTTTTGCTCTGCACTTTCAAATGAATACCTAGTGAATTAACCTGAGAGGCCTATTTTGGGGCATGTAAAATGGAGCTAGTTGATTATTAAGGGGTAAGGTTTGGAAAATGTGTCCTACACCTTTCATTTGGCCTATGAAGTGTTCTACAATTTTCAGATTTCAGTTAGGATCATTTTATCAAGTACCCATTTCAAGGGGTGAGTTGAAAGTTGTTCACAGGTGCAAATGTAGAATTTACCAAGTGGCCTACTTTGAGGATTTAGATTTGATGACCAGTTCACTGTCATGTTAAAATGAATATACCCCTAAATTGTCTGCATATAAGTGAGTCCACATGCCAAGTTTCAAGTCTCTATCGATCCATTTTCTCAGTTTGGCAAACTCAATCCATTTGTAGTTTGTATTGTTTGCATAAGTCCATGTTTCAATAGTTAGTCAGAGCACTACTTTGCACATGTGTAAAATTTTCCCTGGTGAGTGTTATATCAAAATTTTTATTCTGGACTATTGCTATTATGAAAGACAAGCTATGTTTCCAGTTTGAAGCTCCTGCCAATCCGTTTGATCAGTTTTCCAAGATGGTTTCTGTTGTTCATAAAAAATGATTAACCCAAGTACACCTACAATTGATCTATGAAGTAGCCAATTCAATCTATGAAGAACCTCAGGGCTTGGACAACATAACAAGGATATGCGTCCTTCTACTCTTCAGGCTCTGCAAAACCTAGGCGGGTGTACCTTTGATGCTTAAAATTAAACCCATTACACACCTATGACAACATTAACAGAAGCAGATAGATCTCACTAGGGCTCAACAACAAGTGGGTTACTGCAGATGGGCTAGATCTACACATAAAACTTAGCTATGTTTCAACATGAGATAGATGAAACATTTCAAAACATAACATAAAATAAAGATATTCTAATTGGATTTTAAATTGGTTTGAGAATCCCGTTAATTGCAAAATCAGTGCCTTATCCAAGGGCAACCGAGTCACAAATCAAACTATAGATGAAAACTTATACTACAAGTTCATCTTCATTCTTAAATATTCTTGTATTTAATGCCTTGCATAAATGCATTACTCAGCTCATCCACAAAAAATATCAAATCCAAAAACATAAACCCTATTTTATTAATGTTTGTTCACAGAGTTCAAAATCTTCCTTGAAGATTACCTACAAACCAACATTACACTCACAAACATAGCTGCTCATGACCAACTTGATCCTCCTTAAGAATAAAATTTGAATAAAATTGAGAATACATTTCAGAGACAAATTCTGTGCAAATTTGTGCATGCCTTACATACACAAGAACCTGCAACTAAGAACACCTATAGCAAAGAACTGAACTCCATTACTAAAAGAAAATCCCTGCCCTATACAATCTTTAAGAAAACTCAGAATTAGAAGCCATGAAATTTAGAGCACTTCCTCGAAAATTCTAGAATCCTTAAAATAGAGAAGAAAATGGGAATAAGAAGGAGGGAAAAACATTAGGTCTCATCAGAACAAGCCAAGTGTCTTTTTCTTCTAACTGAATTTCATTTTCCTTTATCTTTCCCATGGAAACTGCTCTCAAAATATCCCATATTTGTTGAAACTAACTCCATAGCTTCATTCCTCATCCCAAGAGCTTTCCGGTGATATATGATACTTGCTATTTTGGGCAAAAATGAGCCTTTGGGCGAATTAATTCTCAATATGTGCACATCATTTAAATTTTTCAATTTTTTACATAGTTTGCACTATGCAATTAACTTTAATTTTCACTCCATTTTTTGGCCTGATGCCCTACCATGTGGTAGCCTCTAATTTGCTGATGGGGTCCACTGGGTGCCACCTCAGATGACACCTCATCAATCCGCCACGTGTCCGCCTTGTTACTGCCACTGGACTGCTTGCTTGTCGGCCACATCATCGCCACCTCAGTGACATGTCAGTGGGATTTTAGCAAGACCCGCGAGCTAGACCTCCACCTAGACTTGCCACCTATCTTTCACCATATTGCAATGGCTAACGAACGAGCATCTTCGGGCTCCGAAATCACGCGTGTCATCGATCTCCTTGGAACATGCTCGATCTTTAACTCACCCTTTCCTGAGCTTTTCGCGATTTGGCGGGGTTTAACCGACGGGCATCTTTAGCTTGCAAATCAACGTTGACCGTTGATCTTCATGGAACCTGTAAGGTCTTTAACACTTCGCCATTTCACGAAAAAATGTGCTTCGTCAGATCCTTCGCAACCTGCTCACTGGTTAAGCCATCCATTCTCTGCAAAACTCGTCTACCTCGGGATCCTTGCCTGTGTGGGGTCCTCCTGGTCGCCACTTGTCGGCCTCCTTGGTCACCTCAGGAAGCGCACCCACGTGCGTGGGGTCCACCTGGGTGCCCAACCGGCACCATCCGTCAAAAGCCTTTAAGCTTTGACATTATACTTGTGTGGATTTTTACTTATAAATACTCAAAAATGCTCCCGCCCAGCTAATGTGGGATAATGCAATTATGCCTGGGACTGCACTTTTGAAGGTTTTCTTTGAGTTTTAATGGCATTTTCTGCATTTGCTTGGAAGTTTTAATGCCCAAACACCATTCCCACGTAGGAGGATTACTGGAAAAGCCACATGGAGCTACCATTGGTGTTTGCTTGCTTTTGAATGGCCTCCAAAATGCTACGGCAGAGGGGGGAATTCACATGGTTTGCATTTGGTTGAAAGTTTTTCTCCATTGTTTCCTCCAAACTTCCTACACTTCAACCCACTCACCACGCAAAGCTCTATGTCATGTTTTCAGTGGCCTTTTCAATTCCATGCTCCACTTTACATCTACAATGTGCATTTGTTTTGAGAGGTTTTCTGCAACATGTGGGGGGAGGAGTGAATGACATTCATTTGTATTTGTTGAAGACTTCAATGCTGTCATCTTACCTCGCGTGATTCTCCAACAATCTGTGGCCACTCCACCTTCACGCAGGGGGGTTGTTTATTTTGCACCAGCCACGTGCTATAGGCAGGGAAGAACTTGAAAAGGTTGGGGAATCAGGTTTTTACACTTGCAGATTGCATTTGTTTAAGAACTTTTCAAACCTTTAATCCATAGCACTGGCCAAACACCTACCAATAGCATCTTTTTGAACTTGTTTTAATTCCTTTTACCACCCACGCAGAAGGGAGCAGGCATTTGCTTTAACTTTATATGCTCTCCAAATATCCACGCAGTAGGGAGGAGTTGTAGCTTTACACCAGGTAATTGCATTAGCTGAAATTTTTATTTGTTGCTCCAATATCACACAAGGAGAGACTGCTGCCATTTTGACTTGGCAATGCATCTGCTGGAGCCTTCCATTGGTCAATAGAGGAACAAGATTCATTTGTTCTTTCCAGTTCCTCTCCTCCTCTATTAAATCATCAGAATCATTACAAGAATAAAGTTGAGCTATGTCAAGAAGAGCCTCCAATCTACTAAAGACCAAATCACCAATGTGTTGAGTTCCATTCCTTGTTTGTTTATCATTGTCCTCCTTTCGTTTTGCTCGTTCTTCCTCTAAACATTTCTCTTCTATTGCTAGATCTTCTAGAACCAGCCATACTTAAACGCTTTTGGACATCTTTCTCCTTTATTCTTAAATCATATAACATATGATTTAAAATAACAGCCTGAAAAGATGCATGAAGTGGCAAGCCAGGTCGGGCCCCAAAGTGGGTCCGACTAATTTTTTTTTTGTTTTCATGCAACTAACCTCTAAAATACCTCGGGAACCTTAAAATTACCTCTGGAATCGATCGGCAGCATTTTTGAATCATCAACTTGAGTTTTGCAACTTTCAGGCACTTGCGCCACATTTTCACATTTAATCACGAAGACGTAATTTTCAAACCGGTCAAAACACCTTTCTGGACCTCGCCATCTGACAGGCGTGTACTCTGATATACAAGAATAAACTCTACCAAAGGGTTTCTTCAGATGAATCTTGAGTGAAGAGATATTAATTGTCAAAAATGACCAACTGGCTTTGTTGGCACTGCGGACCTGATGAAGTCAATGTGTAGGCAACTCATGATGCCTTTCTTAAAAATATAAAACGACCTCTGTAGACCCTCAAATCTGAGACATAGGTACCTTGAAGTACATGTCAAATCTTTGAATTCTCAGTTTGACCAAAAGGATGACAGGATGCAAATGGTGCACTCATGAAAATGGCTACTTTAACTGATATAGCAATGAAAGTACGGATCATTGAAAAAGATGGCTCAATAAACCCTTTTGAAAACCGATCAAACGGATTGGAAAAGCCTTGAAATTTGAAACATAGCTTTTCATTTATACCAACAATAGCCCAGAACAAACATTTTGGCATGACATTTACTGAGGCAACTTTTACACTTATGCAAAACAGGGCTTTGTCTAGCAGCTGAAACAGGGACTTGTCAAACCTCACAAACTACAAACAGATTGAGCTTTGAAAACTAAGCAAATGGATTCATAAGGACTTGAAAATTTGCATGCTGACTCACATTTATTCATAGAATTGAATCCATTTTGAATTTTACCGTGATGATCAATAGGGCAAAATATATAAGCACTCAAAGTAGGCCACTTAATAAAATCTGCATTTGTGCCTAAAATGTACTTTCAGCTCACCCCTTGAAATGCGTATCTGATAAATTGATCCAAACTAAATTTTGAAAGTTGTACAACACTTCATTAACCAAATGAAAGGTGTAGGACACATTTCCCAAGCCTTACCCTTTGAAAATCAACTAGCTCCATTTTACCCTCTCTCTACTAGGCCATTCAAACTGACTCATTTTATGATCATTTGGAAATGTAGAGAAAAATTTTGAAATAGGCCCCTCAAATTCACTCAAATTTAATGTGTCCCAACAGTGGCTCTGTTTGGGGATGGTTGATTGCAAGATCAACACAAGAATTCATAATATATGGCTAAGAAGACCACCCAAAATGAAATACATCTCTTCTCTTCTCAAAACAAAGGGCTCCTTATTCTACCCAAACAACAGGGCACTTTATTGAAAACCACACAACTGAAGAAAAGAAACTATACAAGATATACAAACATACTGACAACTGAAAATAAACTGCTCCACTTTCCTCAGTATTTACCTCTGTCAAAAATCCGATTCTCATCACTTGATATCACGACCCAAACAAAGGAACCTTTCAAAAAGAACTGAGCATAATCTTTATAATCAACCTCTTTCATCTCATTCCTATAACAGTTGGTGTGCACACCTCTTGTCTTATTTTGAACTTTGTAATTACACATTATTTCAACAAAAGTAAAATTAGGAGACAAATCACAATAGAGGCCTTACCACAAGATGCCATACATTTCACTATCTATTCATTCTCACCACTGTAGCTTTCATCAGCACTCACCTTGTCATCATTTACATTCATAGAATGAGGGATATTAACAACCAATTGATGCAAACAAGGAACATAAATATCACTATCCAGATGTGATACTTCACTATGTTGATCACATTCTATATTATCCTTGTTTATCAAACTCAACACATCTGCATCCTCAATATCCCATTCATGGAAAAGAATGCATACATCAGGCTGAAGCAAATCCTTAGCTAATTTTTTCTCATTCTGACTTACATCCACCTGAAAAACTTCCATTTGTGGTCTGAAGTAGTCATCACACAACCCATGCCTCTTATCTTCATCATGAATTAAAATTTTACAACCCATGCTACTATTGTTTGAAACTTCATCAGCATTACAAACTTGTTCAACATAAGGGAAAACTTCAGCATTTTCCATAATAAAATCAACACCATGAACACTAATATCAAAGGCAAAGAACTCCATATCCGGTTCAAGCATACTATCAACATTCACATCCTCTTCATGGTACTTCAAATTTTGAAAACATTCAAATATGGGTTCATTTAAAAATGAAAATGAAACATTATCTGCACTTTCACATACATTTTTATCTTCAAAAACAGTTTCATTTTCAGATTCATGATTGAAGTATATAACTTGGTCTTCTCTTATATCATCTTCACAAGATGAATAATAATAATTCTCATAGGTATCCTCAGTTGCATAACTGGCATTCATTTTCTGATCATAGGAAAGTGAATAACTTGTGCCAAGATCATTCTAATTCTGAAAAGGATCTTCATTGTTCATTTGTATACCTTCAAGGTGCTAAAAATCAAACTCAGTGTCCTCATAATCAGCAGCACCACTCCATTCTGAAACACATTCATCACTAGGTATACTTGCACTGAAAACACTATCAACATCATTCACAATTTCATTTTCAGCTTTATCGGACTTAAACAAAATCTGATTTACATCATATTGCACATCCTCACTTGCATAATCAGCAACACTTGGTGATCCCTCGGTATTTATTATTTGAACATCAAATACATCAGCAACATGTAAAGACCGATGGTTATCATCCTCATTAATTTTGTTATTATTACCTTTGGGAGATACATGATTTACTTGATAATTTGCAGTCACATAATCAGCATAACCGACATACAAATCAAATGGTACATATCCTTTATACAAATCTACCTCTGTATCAACATTATCACAACATTTCCCACTGATCATTCCATCATCACTGTGAGAGACAACCGGCATTGATGGTAGAGATTCTTGACTCTCATTTAAATTTGAATCACATGCATCAATGAAACCATTTGGAACAACAAAGCTTGACGCATTTTGACAAGGAATGGTTTGATCAGCTTCAAATGGTATTTCACCATTGAAGGTGTTTTGGCAAGAAACAACAACAGACACAAATCTCTTGGATATCCCAAATTTCAAATTATTTTCAATGTCCCTAGCTATGTTAAAATCTTCATACAAAGTCCTGGGTTCTTTGTTTCTCAATAGGAAGCCCATCTTCTTACCAAAAGAACTCATATAAATATCCAAACATACTTTATCATCGAACTTATATTTACTGGAAATTTTAAACAATGCTTGTGAAAACCTGATATTAAATGTTGGTACCAATTCATCTTCACTAATTTGTATATACGTGAATTCTTTCAGCAAATCATAATCACTCACCTTTTCAACAAATTGGTTTATGAAATCTGAAATCAATTCTTCCCATGAGGAAATACAATTTGCTGGCAAAAAGGAAAACCAATCCCTTGCATCCTCTTTCAGTGACTGGACAAACAACTCTATGCACACATCTTCTTGACAGATTTCAAACTCTCCCATCAAATCTGAAAATCTTTTCACACGTTGACATGTTGATTCTGATTTCTTCCCATTGAATATGGGCAAATACTTTCTAATTTCTGTGGGTATGAGATTTGGGTAACCCAGAGTACCTTCAAAGTTCAGAGCAACATAATACTTCATACTGAAACTTTTCCTATTACATAGTTGTTCTAGTTTACTGGACATGGTCATATGTGAATAAGATTGGGGCTGAACTAATTGAGTACACATTGTAACTTCTTAAACTTCATACACAACCCCACCAAAAATTCAACAACTTCTAAATATGTCAAGCTACAGATTTATCTTCACTTTTTGACATAAAACTCATGGATACTTGCATATCATAGGAAAACATATAAGATCTTGAAACTTAACAACACTTTGAATATGCAAATATTTTTGATCTTCTTCCCTTTCAACAAAGTGCAAAACACTAGATAGGGAAACTATTTTGCTCTTTCAAATTTTTAGAAGAGATGTCTTGCATTGAAACTTCTAAAAATACCTAGGTGGTTGTAGCTGTAGGACTTGTAGATTTGAAGATTAACTTCCACTTTCAGCACAGTATTTTATCTCAGAGTCGCCACCTCTTGCATAGAAGACATTTTAAACAACAGAATGCCATTCAACACATATTTAAATTCTTTATTGTCTCCTTCAATCTCGCTGCAATAAACACTCGTCCAAGCCACAAACATATAGATCTGGGAAAAAACAACACCAAATCTATGTGTATCTTGCTACTGCACTTTTTATCAAACTTTTATGATGAAGAATTCATGTTTGAGCCTGCAACCAATTTAATTATCTGTGCCCCAATATGATTTATCAAATCATCTACTAATCCTTCAACCATAAAAATCATTTTCAAACTTTGTGCAATCTCAATGGACTGACTAACTGGATGAAATTAGGCAATTTCTATTCAGCTTCCCCAGTAGAGTCGCCATTTTTGTTGTTCACCAAAAATGATTAACCCAAGTACACCTGCAATCGATCTATGAAGTAGCTAATTCAATCTATGAAGAACCCCAGGGCTTGGACAACATAACAAGGAAATGAACCCTTCTACTCTTCAGGCTCTACAAAACCTAGGCGGGTGTACCTTTGATGCTTAAAATTAAACTCATTACACACCTATGACAACATAAATAGAAGCAGAAAGATCTCACCAGGGCTCAACAACAAGTGGGTTACTGCAGATGGGCTAGATCTACACATAAAACTCAGCTATGTTTCAACATGAGATAGATGAAACATTTCAAAACATAACATAAAATAAAGATATTCTAATTGGATTTTAAATTGGTTTGAGAATCCCATTAATTGCAAGATCAGTGCCTTATCCAAGGGCAACCGAGTCACAAATCAAACTATAGGTGAAAATTTATACTACAGATCGATCTTCATTCTTAAGTATTCCTGCATTTAATGCCTTGCATAAATGATTTACTCAGCTCATATCAGATCCAGAAACATAAACCCTATTTTATTAATGTTTGCTCACATAGTTTAAAATATTCCTTGAAGATTACCTACAAACCAACATTACACTCACAGACACAGCTGCTCATGACCAACTTGATCCTCCTTAAGAATCAAATTTGAATAAAAATAAGAATACATTTCAGAGACAAATTCTGTGCGAATTTGTGCATGCCTTACATACACAAGAACCTGCAACTAAGAACACCTATAGCAAAGAATTGAACTCCATTACTGAAAGAAAAGCCCTACCCTATACAATCTTGAAGAAAACTTAGAAATGGAAGCCATGAAATCTGGAGCACTTCCTTGAAAATTCTGGAACCCTTACAATAGAGAAGAAAATGGGAATAAGAAGGAGAGGGAAAACATTAGGTCTCATCAGAACAAGCCAAGTGTCTTTTTCTTCTAACTGAATTTCATTTTCCTTTCTCTTTCCTGTGGAAACTTCTCTCAAAATATCCCATATTTGTTGAAACTAACTCCATAACTGCATTCCTCATCCTAAGAGCTTTCTGGTGATATATGATACTTGCTATTTTGGGCAAAAATGAACCTCTGGGCGAATTAATTCTCAATATGTGCACATCATTTAAATTTTTCAATTTTTTACATAGTCTGCACTATGCAATTAACTTTAATTTTCACTCCATTTTTTGGCCTAACGCCCTGCCACATGGTAGCCTTTGATTCGCTGATGGGGTCCACTAGGTGCCACCTCGGATGACACCTCATCAATCCACCCTGTGTCTACCTCATCACTACCACTAGACTGCTTGCTTGTCAGCCACATTGTCGCCACCCCAGCAACATGTCAGTGGGACCCGCGAGCTGGACCTCCACCTAGAACTACCACCTGTCTTTCGCCATTTTGCACTGGCTAACAAACGTGCATCTTCGGGCTCCAAAATCATGCGCGTCGCCGATCTCCTTGGAACATACTCTATCTTTAACTCGCCCTTTCCTAAGCTTTTCGCCATTTCGCAGGGTTTAACAAGTGAGCACCTTTGGCTTGCGAATCAACATCGACTGTCGATCTTCATGGAACTTGCAGGGTCTTTAACAGTTCGCCATTTCGCGAAGCTTATCCGGCGAGAATCTCTACTTTGTGAAACAACACGCTTTGTTGTATCCTCCACAACCTGCTCACTTGTTAAGCCGTCAGTTCTCTGCAAAACTCACTTGCCTCGAGATCCGTGCCTATGTGGGGTCCTCCTAGTCACCACTTGTCGGCCTCCTTGGTCTCCTCGGGAAGCATGCCCACACGCATGGGGTCCACCTTGGTGCCCAACTGGCACCATCCGTCAAAAGCCTTTAAGCTTTGACATTATACTTGTGTGGAGTTTTACTTATAAATACTCAAAAATGCTCCCACCTAGCCAATGTGGGATAATGCACTTATGCCTAGGCCTGCACTTTTGAAGATTTTCTTTGAGTTTTAATGGCATTTTCTGCATTTGCTTGGAATTTTTAACGCCCAAACATCATTCCCACGCAGGAGGATTACTAGAAAAGCCACGTGGAGCTGCCATTGGTGTTTGCTTGCTTCTAAATGGCCTCCAAAATGCTACGGCAGAGGGGGGAATTCACATGGTTTGCATTTAGTTGAAAGTTTTTCTACAGTGTTCCCTCCAAACTTTCTACACTTCAGCCCACTCACCACGCAGAGCTCTATGGCATGTTTTCAATGGCCTTTTCAATTCCATGCTCCACTTTAAATCTACAATGTGCATTTGTTTTGATAGGTTTTCTGCAACACGTGGGGGGAGGAGTGAATGACATTCATTTGTATTTGCTGAAGACTTCAATGCTGTCATCTTACCTCACATGATTCTCCAACAATCTGTGGCCACTCCACCTTCACACAGGGGGGTTGTTTATTTTGCACCAACCATGTGTTACAGGCAGGGAAGAACTTGAAAAGGTTGGGGAATCAAGTTTTTACACTTGTATATTGCATTTGTTTAATAAATGTTCAAACCTTTAATCCATAGCACTGACCAAACACCTACAAATAGCATCTACCTGAACTTGTTTTAATTCCTTTTACCAACCATGCAGAGGAGAAAACATCACGCAGAGGGGAGTAGGCAATTGTTTTAACTTTATATGCTCTCCAAATATCCACGCAGCAGGGAGGAGTTGTAGCTTTACACTAGGTAATTGCATTAGCTGAAGTTTTTATTTGCTGCTCCAATACCATGCAAGGAGAGACTGCTGCCATTTTGACTTGGCAATGCATCTTTTGGAGCCTTCCATCGGTCAATAGAGGAACAAGATTCATTTGTTCTTTCTAGTTCCTCTCCTCCTCTATTAAATCATCAGAATCATTACAATAATAAAGCTAAAATATGTAAAGAAGAGCCTCCAATCTGCTAAAGACCAAATCACCAATGTGTTGAGTTCCATTCCTTGTTTGTTTATCATTGTCCTCCTTTCGTTTTGCTCGTTCTTCCTCTAAATGTTTCTCTTCTATTGCTAGATCTTCTAGAACCAGCAGTACTTGAACGATTTTGGACATCTTTCTCCTTTATTCTTAAATCATATAACATCTGATTTAAAATAACAATTTAAACTTTGCCTGAAAAGATGCATGAAGTGGCAAGCCAGGTTGGGCCCCAAAGTGGGTCCGACTAAATTTTTTTTTGTTTTCATGCAATTGACCTCTGAAATACATCAAGAACCTTAAACTTACCTCTGGAATCGATCGACACCATTTTTGGATCATCAAATTGAGTTTTGCAACTTTCAGGCACTTGCGCCACATTTTTGCATTTAATCGCGAAGACATAATTTTCAAACCAGTCAAAACATCTTTCTGGACCTTGTCATCTGATAGGCTTGTACTCTGATATAGAAGCATGAACTCTACCAAATAGTTTCTCCAGATGAATCCCAAGTGAAGAGATATTAATTGTCAAAAATGACCAACTGGCTTTGTTGGCACTGCGGACCTAATGGAGTCAATGCGCAGGCAAATCATGATGCCTTTCTTAAAAATATCAAACGACCTCTGTAGACCCTCAAATCTGAGACATAGGTACCTTTAAGTACATATCAAATCTTTGAATTCTCAATTCAACCAAAAGGATGACAGGATGCAAATGGTGCACTCATGAAAATGGCTACTTTAACTGATATAGCAATGAAAGTACAGATCACTAAAAAAGATGGCTCAATAAACCCTTTTGAAAACCGATCAAACGGATTGGCAGAGGCTTGAAATTTGAAAAATAGCTTGTCATTTATACCAACAATAGCCTGGAACAAACATTCTGGCATGACATTTACTAAGGCAACTTTTACACTTATGCAAAACAGGGCTTTGACTAGTAGCTGAAACAGGGATTTGTCAAACCTCACAAACTGCAAACAGATTGAGCTTTGAAAACTGAGCAAATGGATTCATAAGGACATGAAAATTTGCATGTTGACTCACATTTATGCATATAATTGAATCCATTTTTAATTTTACCATTACTATCAACAGGGAAAAAGATATAAGCACTCAAAGTAGGCCACTCAATAAAATCTGCATTTGTGCCTAAAATGCACTTTCAGCTCACCCCTCGAAATGGGTACTTGATAAATTGATCCAAACTGAATTCTGAAAGTTGCACAACACTTCATGAACCAAATGAAAGGTGTAGGACACATTTCCCAAGCCTTACCCTTTGAAAATCAACTAGCTCCATTTTACCCTCTCTCTACTAGGCCATTCAAACTGACTCATTTTATGATCATTTGGAAATGCAGAGCAAAATTTTTAAATAGGCCTCTCAAATTCACTCAAATTTAATGAGATCCAATAGTTTCTTGAGCCATTTTGTTCAGTTTTCTGCACTTTCATTGTTGCATCTGTTAAAGTTGTCATTTTCATGAGCTCACCATTTGCACCCTGTTAGATTCCCGATCAAACTAAGCATTCCATGATCTTCCTTGTACTTCAAGGTACCTATGCCCCAGATTTGGGGATCTATAGAGACCATTTGATATTTTTATTGTGTGCACTTTGAGGTCCCTGCACATTGATTTTATCAAGTTCAAGTGCTAACAGAGCCATTTGGTCATCTTTGTGCATTAATATTTCTTCACCCGGGATTCGTCTTGAGAAATGGTTTGGCAGAGTAAATGCCAGTATATCAGACAATGCGCCTATTAGTTTGTGAAGTCTAGGAAGTTGTTCTGACCAGTTTTTAAAATGCATCTTTGGGTTTAAATGTGAAAATGTGGCACAGTTGCCAATGAGATGTAAAACTCAGTTTAGTGATCAGAAAATTGTGCCGATCAACTCCAAAGGCATGTTCAAGATGCCTGAAAGTTTTTGAGGATTAGTGGCATGGAAACAAACAAAAAATTTAGCCAGACCCACTTTGGGGCCCGACCTGGCTCATGCCCGTGCATTAATTTTATGGTGAAGTGGTCTTAATTTGTAACAATGTATATCAATACTAGCTCGAATGCACATTGGCAATTTGGTTTTTTGAGAGCTTGATGGATTGCAGTAGACTTGATCGTTGATCCTCAATATGGAGTATGTGGCGTAAGTTTTTAAAACTTCCAAACAAAAGCAATTGGCATAGTGCCAAAATTCTCCCTACAGATGTGTAATGTGAGGTGTCTTGTGGCAGTTAGGAAGGGCCATCATAAACTCCAGCAAAATGCATTGTGCCTCCCAAGTCCTCCCTATCATGTGTATCTGTCCTGTGGCGTTGAAAAGGCATTACAAACTTTTCAACCAAATGCAAATGAAATGGGAGTGTGGTGTGGTGAACAATGGGTAAAGCATTCTAAACTTTTTAGCAAATTGCAATTGGCATGGGAAATGCTAGTCAGAATCCTCCCACGTGTTAGCAGCTCTGAAACCTTTCAACAAATGAAGATTGGAAGGCGTTTGGGGAGTGCGGTTGAAACATTCAGCAAATGCAAGTTGCTAGGCGTAAAACCAAGTTCTAAAATTTGCCAGCTCCTCCTAGCCTGTGCGTGGGTGTGGTGTGGTAGTTTGAAAAAGCTTAGAAATCTTCAGCAAATTCATTTGACAGGTGTAGAGTTTAGTATCCAAAACCCTTGCCAGCATCCTCCCCTATTGTGAGTTGTGGTATGGGTAAAGGTCATTAAGAGTTTTTCAAACAAATGCAGATTGGCAAGTGTATTGCCCTCCTTTGCGTGGTGTGAACAAGGCAATAAACCTCTAAGCAAATTTCAACTAGCAGGCATTAAAGCCATCATCTCATGCATTCAAAGGAAAGGCTCAAAATTTTTCAAGCAAATGAAATCACCAGGCATAGACATTTATCCCACATTCGCAGTGAGGAGGAAACATTTTGTATTTAAAACCAAAGTTACATGTAAGTATAGTGTCAAAGCTTAAGGGCTTTTCACAAGAGCTTGGCGACCCAGTGGACCCCATGCACGCATGCGCATCCTGAGGTGCCCAAATTTTGCAGCAGAAGGGAGAATTAAAGGTCGAGCATGTTTGAGATGATCTCACGGTGGTCATTGATCGGCAAGCCAAAGTTGCACGCTAGTTACCCATTGCGACTCAACAACTGAATGGTGGGACCTGGCAGGAGAGCAGCTCAGGTGAGTTAACAAGCAAGCAGGTCTGAGGTAGATCAATGGTGGTCATTGATCCACTATACGAAGATGCACATGAGTTATCCATCGCAGATCAACGACAAGGTAGTGGTGGGTCCGGTGATGGTGAGGTGGCGGTCTAATGGCAGGTGAGGTGTCATCTCGGTGGATTCTGAGAAAATCACAAAGTGCCAAGTGGTGGGGCATAGAGGGTGAAAATAGGCGAAAATCAAAATTACTCATATAGTTCTAACTATTGAGAAAACTCAATTTTAAATGATTGATCAACATGAGGGATTAATTTGCTTGAGGGGTATTTTTACCCAAAATAGAAAGTATTATATACCATTGGAAAGATCTCTGAATAGGGAGTTCATTTCTATGATCAGTTTTAACAAATATCAGATATTTTGAGAGCAGTTTCCACTGGAAGGATGCAAGGAAAATCTTCAGTTGGGGAAAGAGGACACTTGGAGATTTTTGATGCAGATCTAATCTTTTTCCCTCCTCTCTATATTCTCAATTCTTCTCATTTAAAAGGGATCACAAGAATTTTGTAAGAGAACTCTAGTAAAATATATTTAGGGTTTTTTTTCTGGTTTTTGGAAGATCATTCTAAGTTATGTAAAATTTTGATGGAGAATATTAATATACAGATCAGAACATTTTGAGCCTTGACTCATGTTGTCTTCTTGTCTGCATGATTGGTTACCATTTTGATTAGATGATCTAAGATTGTTTACTTAAATAAGTTGCAAGGCAATTTATGAAAATGTTTTAGGTTGTTCTCTCAAGGAGGGAAATTAAATACACTTAAATCCTTCTTATTGGTAATCAGTGATTCTACTTGAATTTGATGGACGGGTTTAGCATAAGGTGAAAGTTTATATATGTCAAGCATATATAGATTTAGTGAAGTCAATGTAATGACATGTATGTGAGTTTCTACTGTGAATTCTTATCTAACTCTGGACGAATCTGAGGCCCGGATAAGGCACTAATATAGCTTGTCCAAGTTTATGTCCTTCTTGGTGATCAATAAAAAATGAGTATGAATCTTTTTATTATGTTCAGTGATGTTTAAGGTGATAAGGTTTGCAGAAATTGAAACTAGTTTTCTATAAGTCTTCCATCATAGGTTTGAAAAAAGTAATCACCAAAGGTATACCCACCTAAGCTTAGTAGAGGCTTGAAGTGTAGAAGATTTTTGTGTAAACCTTGTCAATTGTTGTCTTATACTTCTTTTTCCTTATTATTCTCTCCATATGCGATAGAGGCTAGAGATTCTTATAGAGAAAATAAGGAAATCAAAAATTGAGAACAACAGATCCTTTTCTCTCACAAATACATGACACTTCCACAATGATCTATAAAATCAGATAATACAAAGCTTCCATCACACAAAATATGTACACAAGGAACGTAGGGAAAATGCCAGCTATACAAACTTACACAAAAAGGAAATCACTTACATTGTAATGCTTATTTAAAAGTAAAACAAATAACCTAATTTACTCTAACTGAGACTTCCCCTTCACTAAACAAAACCATTGATAATATTTTTAAAATAACTTCCCTCTCACCCTACACTCTTTTCCCTTTCAAATTTAAGGCAAACCAATAAGAATAGGTGTATGATAGATGCCTATTGGATAATCTTTCATATTTTCTAGGAATAATAATGTATACAAAACCAGTAACACACATATCCTAGAGATAATGTGATGGATGAATTTACCTGTAGAAGATCTTGGTTGAGAGTTGAAGAGATGGTGGCTCTAATAGCTTGTTCCTTTTTCTACTACATAATTTCTCTGATCAGGCATCTACATGAGGGTTGAATGTATTATAAACCAAAATTTTTGTAGGAGGAACTCTTTTGGGGGTTTTCATCTCCACATAAATCAAGTTCAAGCCATTTTTCAAGCTTCTTGGCTTCTTCAAGGTAATCTTCGAGGAGTTGACAATATTCCACCCACTTCAAATGATATTCATCATTGAAGGATGAGCAAACCAGTTCTAATTGATCCTAGAAGCTATCATCATCGGCTTCATTTGTCTTTAGGTTATGTGCCTCTATCTCTTCCTCATAGAACCGTTTATTGTCTTTGTTTAGGAATGCTATTTTTTTAGTGGGGAAAACCTTTTTTGGAGTCTGGGAAAATATTTTGGAATATTTCTCTTGTGATACATCTAGAATAGGAAATTTTGATAGAGCATCAAGTTGTAGAATTTTTTCTTTTTGCTGATTCGAACGACTTGAGTGACAAACTATTGGTTTGCCTTTATAGAGAGATTGTTTCTAGAAGCGGAATGTTTACTGGGAAGAAACATTCTAAGAAAGGAAGAGGGAAATGCCAATCTTGGTTAGGGTCTATTTCCTCTAGGGGACAATCTTCTTTCTTTGAATCCTTAGCATTCACAAACCGGAAGACTAAGGTTGGCAATTCTCCCTTCTTTTCTTCTTCATAGACTTGCCATTTTTCAATCCCAATGACCTCCAAATACTATTAAAAGTTGTGTAGCATCTCACTGGCTATCAAATGATTATAATTTTCATAAAATGATGCCATAATTGCATCCTCCATGGCCATTTGTGGGTATATGTAATAATATCCATCCATTATTCCTTCAGGTTGACAAACCATCAACTAGAGAAGGCATTATAGGATCCTACCAGGAGTGCTAGGAAAAATTGTTGATCCCCAAAACCAGATTTAGTTGATTTTCAAAGGGCAGTGTAGGAAGTTTACATGTGTGGGACCAAAATTGATCTATGAAACAACCTTTGAAATTTTAGAAGTTGGCTCTTTATTTAAAAGGGGGTTTGGAAATGGAAGAGAGAAAACAAACATCCAAACCAATGAATTTCGAAGGAATGAAAACATAAATGAATGTAGAGATTTTATAGAAGACTAGAAACACTCTACCAGGGGAACCTATTTTATGGATAGAGTACAATATACCATAGACCCTTCATTGTTGGGAAGATAATGAAATGAGAAAAGTAACTCAGACATAGTTCATAACATTTAGATCCTCCCATGGGAAGCACCCCTAAAGACCAAACAAAATTGATAACCCCGCTACCTTGAAATGACAAATCCCTTTACATCTTGCAAAATAGATGTCATTTGAAATTAATCTTCATAAAACCAAATGAGTGATTACACACATGATCCATATTTCATGAACGGAGAAAATAAAAATGATTAATCCATTAAGAAAAATAGTCATGCCCTTTTTAATGGCACAAAACATCATTTATAATGAGAAAAAGGTGGCAAAGGAATAGTCTGTTGATTTGAAAATGACACTAAAGTCATAATAAAAATCATAATTCATGCAAGAAAATAAATGGAAGGAAGCTTGTAATTCTCCTCTTAAAAATTTTACATCCATAGAAGACCATCTCTGAGAGAATCAGTCCCTAAGACTTCAAAAAATCAAAATCCCTTCTTCCTCCCTCCTTGTGAGATTTTATAATATTCTTTTAACAACCTTGCCACTCAACGTGAGAATTTTGGGAGTAAGGTCAGGAAGGAACTGCCAACTGCTTCTGTGCTAGTGAATTTTGGGTCATAGATCCATCATTGATCTTTTGTATGAGGAAGATTTGTGATTTGGTCATGATTGAGGGGCTAACTACCTCTCTTATTTTCACATTCTCTTTGACTTTAAAGAATCTTTATAGATTTTTTGGTTCATGCATACACATCATTTTTCTTAGCCATTTCCATCATTCACTCTTCATGACCATTGAAATCCTAATGGCCAAGAATAATTACCCACTGAGGGGGAAGATATGGGTTACACACGTGGAGGATTCAAGAGATTTTCATGACCTTCTTGTCCACTTTAGTGAAGCTTCCTAGTGGATGTCACATGTAGAAGGAAGACATGGGTTGTCAAGGGAAGACCTGCAACATAGTTTGAACTCTTGACAGACACGACATGTGGTGGGTAGACAAGAACTAGGTTGAAGCGAGTTTGAGTTCCAAATAGATATAATTGTTCATCAAGTTGTTACCTATTTTTGCACTTCAAAGCAAAAATTTCCCTACACAAGATCCTTGATATTCTTGGTAATAAGGTGAGATGTTTAAATTGCTAAAGAAGAAAAGGAATTTTCTTTACAAGGATTTTTATATTATCAAATGGTTGATAAAGAAATAATGTGTTTATTATTTCTTAAAGAGGGGTTTAAGAATAAGAAAGGGCAAAAAATTTAAATCAAATGCTTTTGGTTTAAATTTGGGTAGAATCTTGAACATTATTTTCCCCTTTATTTTCTTAAATAACCAAAGTCATGTAATTACACTTTACAAATGATTTGGAGGGAGTAAATGGGCTAAAAGGAGAAGAAAAATAAAAATTGAGTATCCACGTTGAAGTTAGGGTTCTTTGTCACTTTCACAAAAGGTTGTCTTATAGTCTTTGCCCTCTATCGTGAAAATGAATAATCCTCTTAAGTCAAACAACATGCAAACCCTTGTATACTCTCATCGCATCATCAAGAATTCATGAAAAATAAGGACATATCCCATGCAGAGATTCTCAGGTTGAAGGACCAGTCTTACAACTTCAAAAAGCCTTCTTACAAAGACATGTAATCAAGAGATTTACGGTGAAAGGTAAAGTAACAGATCTGAACTTAACCCTGTCCATGCAAACGGATAGTTGTTTGCATTATTGTTATGGTTAAAAATGAGTTTGGTATCAAATATTAAATTTCTATTTTTTTCTATTCAATAGTTTCTAGAGGTTGAATAGTTGTGATATATTATAGAAGGAAAAGGTTTGTTTCCTCCATAGATTTCATTGTTTTTATAACAACAAGGGGACACCACAGTGTCAAGTGGTAAAAAACACCAAAGGTTGCAACAACTAGATGGATGATTAGATACTAATGGAGAAAAGGTCAAAAGCTTGTATAAACCCTAAGAAGTAATACAATATTCATAGACCTTCGTGACACAGATTAAAGTTTAGCACCTTAAAACTTTCAAAAGGTCTCCAAGTGTCCATAGAGTCTCACACCCTAAACCTAGTAATGAGAAGAGATTTAATCAGTTCAACAAAGTCATTTGTTGAATGATATTTTCTATGTAAAACACCTACTTCTTAAAGGCTCTTTGTCAAACTTGTTAGTTTTTCCTTGAAGATAAAGTTGCATATGCGGTAGGAAAATATGACGTGAGACAAAGAATTGACGGTTGAGATAGAGAAAATTTCTCCTCTTGATAAGCGCTTTAGGACTAGGTTGCCTCTTTTTCAAACCGGTTTTTAGACAAGGATGCTTCTTCTTGATATGTTGAAGGGTGTTCATGAAAGTGATCAAAGTTTCAATTAAGAGTTTGGTTTGATGAATACTTTGTTTTAATTTTGAAGCCTACTCAGTCAAATAGAGGATTCGATATGCCTCTACTGATAGGACCAAGTGTGTCAAATGATATGGTACAGTTTCCCAGATATTGGAAACTAAGCTGATTTGACCAACTTAGAAAACTAACTTATTATGTTGATGTTTGGATTTGTTGATTTGAAACTTGTGATCACTAACTGATATTGTATTGATACAATTTCTCTTGTCTATGTTGGATTTGTCAGAAGACCCAAAAGGGTATCTACAATTGGTTATGAAATTTTCAAAAGGTTGATAGATTTCTCTTTGTTTTTAGCCAATTTTGAACATGCGCTAAAACAAAACTCAGACGTGCTAAAAGATGACCCCAAAGTGCTACAAAGTTTTCCAGATGCACTATACTGCCCTATAAATGCACTACATAGGACTTTTCGATAACATAAATGTCAATTTTGTAATGCACTAATATGTTCTGCAGAAGCACCAAGTTTTGATCCATATGCGCTACACTAATGCTTTGATGCGCTATCTGATTTTTGTCAATGTTACATTGCTTATGCACTAATTTGATTTGTTGAAGCGTCAAGTTTTGTTTTGAATGCACTATCTTATGGTTGAGATGTGCTATATTGCTACTTTGATGCACTAACTATCCTGATTTCTCTATTTGATGGTTTTGTTGAAAGTTTGAGAAATGATCTATGTGTCTGATGGATGATTTTCCGATAAATGATCTGAAAACATAGTAGATAGAAGTAATAACAGTTTGCCTATGCTAACAAATAGTGTATGTTCTTTTGAGGATGTGTTTGAATCCCCGATGTTTTCACAGGTTTGGATACAATAAAAGACACATCAGATAGACATTTTATTCAAGGGTCATTGACAATGTCATAACCCACTAATCTCAATACTCTGTCAGCTCAAGCAACCTTGTCACCCCCTAGAGGGTGCCCGTGTTTTTGCCTTTTCTAAAAATTAACTCAAAGTGAATTGCTTCACAATTAGGTAGTTATCTTGGGAGATATATGGTGAGTAATCTTGGAGGTGGATTCTCCCCCACCCTTGCACTGTGATATTGCCAATGTTTGGCAACTAACTCGGTGCAAAGTCTCTATTGCTATGGATTTTAGTAAATGCTCTTGTTTGAAAATATCCTTTCAATTCGCCCAAGCACGATTGAGGCCTATAGCCCAATAAAGTTCCAAACAAAATGTAGTCATGCAAGCGTGATTGAGACCTCAAGGCCCTACAAAGTGTTCGATATGAGGTAACTCAAATATGATCCATCCTTCAAGATTTCCATCTCAAAAGGTGATTTGATTATAATGAGTTAGAATACTTGTCTTTTAGCCATACTCACTTGGGTCATTCTCTTCTCACTAGCCCCCTCAAGGAATTCGGGAAGACAAGCCCTCTAAAGGTTGTATTCTCTAGAAAGAAAGCTTTGAAAATGGTGTGTTTAGATTTTTGATCACCCAATTAAGGGGAGAGCATATACCTAACACCTTAAAAATACAAAATACACACTTTCTTTTTATCCAATATTGCAATTGTTTTCTAAAAGACTATCTTGGAGATGTTGCTCCAAAAGATGTGTGGTTCTTTTTATCCCAAGATAGAAATGTTTGAAGATAGAAAAAGCTTTTGAACAAATGGAATCTTGGTCAACCAAAGTAAATTTACCAAATGAACAACAATGATTTGCAACTTTGAAAACCTTTTGGAATAGCAATGTGAGGTTCTTTTTAGTCTTCCAAATGAAATGTGGGAATGTTTTTAAGGAGCACCAAAGGAAAATGATGTTCAATTTTAACCCCTTTTGCCAAATAGAAAAATTGTAATGTTCTTTTTTTTTAAAGCCCAAAGAAACGTTATCCTAACTTGCATAAAAAGTGGTATTTGATTTTGTTGTTCTTTTTATCCATGCAAGAAAGAAAAGATGGAGTCTTGTTTTAAGCACCAAAAAGAAAGTATGAAGTTTATTTTAAGCCCCAAAATAAAAGATGAGATTCATTTTAAACTTTTGCAAGAAAAGGAAAGTTGAGTTCCTTTTACCAACTTTAAAAAGTAAGCAAAGGAAACTAATCTAACTCCTCCTGCAATCAACTATTATAACTTGCAACCAAATCAGTTAGCAAAAAAAAATCAAATCCTGATGGTGGGCTTCACAAGCCTAAATTCTAATTTTGTTACAAAACTTTTGCTCTTTGTTTGGTCTATGCACTAAAATATGGGACTGATATGCTATGAAATGATGCCAAGGTGCTAAAATATGAATCATATGCGCTACTTTGAGGCCTGTACATGCTAATCTGATACTCCTATGCACTGAGATATCAAAGAAGGATATGCACTAAAATGAAGATCAAACACGCTAAGGAATGATTCCTATGCGCTAAACAGTGTGGTGGATGCGCTAAAGTTGATTGCAAATGAGCTACAGAACATCTTAGATGCGCTATTTTGGTATTCTGGTGTGATTTGTATCTTCAACTTGCATGAAAAATGATGTTATTTTTGGGGGCATGCCCCACAGTGGGTGCCAAAAATGTATGCTGAAAAATGTGGTGATCAAAACATCAAGATTGAGATCAAAATGACCAACATACCAATGAGACTCTTGAGTAAAAATATGAACTAATTTAAACTAGTTTAACTTCCCAAGGTGTTTCTCATTTTTCTCTATCTCATAGGATCCCTAAAGCCAATGTTTTTCTCTCAGATCATTGAGAAAATGACTTAGGAATGAAAACTCCAAGAACGAGTGATATTGTGAATCTTGTGATCTATGTGCATGAATGCATTTTAAGACCTATATGATATGTTCAAACTATGATTTTAAGCTAAGATGAAGATAGTGATATGATAAAGATATTGACAAATTATCCTAACATGATATACTAGCATGGATATACTATGATATGAAATGCTTCCAAATGCTTAAATGATATTATAACAAAGAGAGGTTAAAATGCTTGATACAATTAGACTATAATGTAGATGCATGAAACTTGGATATGGAGAATGAAGAATGTGAGCTCTATTTATAGAGGAAATAAGGAAATGGATGGTTAAGATTCAATAACCTTGACAATGGCTAGGATTGAAAGTTACTTAATCCATGTTTACAATTTTCACCAATGAAATGGTGACAATTGTCAACAAGAGGTGGCTTGAGAGGAGATGCAAGAGGCATTAAATGCCTGAGGAGACATGAAATTTACCTTAGGAGGTTGGGTGAAGGTTAGGTTAGGGTCATCCATTGGATAAAACTTTTACCCAAGGGGTAAACTCTTTTGTAAGGGTTAGATAGGACAACTAGGGTCAAGGCCATGAGTGCTTGATGAGACCCTTGAGTTAGATGAGGGTTAAGTTAGAGGGAAAGTCTCTAACCATGAGGGGGGGTTGGATTAACCATTAATAGTTAATTGGACTATGGGGGACAAATTTGTAAGAGTCCTTCCAGATTTGGGGAACTCGACAAGTTAACTTGTTGAAGAAATAAAGTCTTTATTGCATTTAGAAGATTTTCTTCCAAATTTGACAAGTGACCTCCTCAAACTTAGGGAAATGACATAATTGAATGAATTAAGGCTAATTGATTAGGATTAGAGAAGTTCTAGAAGAATAATTAGGAGGCAAGTGGGAAATGTAGGAAAGGGCAAGTGAGAGAAATAGAATTTAATTAAAATAAAATGCTTTATTTCAACTAAAATAAATGCAACTTGCATAAATACAAGTTGTGAGAATTTTTATAAATAAATAGGATTTAGTTATATGAAAGGATGCATTTGATTAAAAGGGAGAAAGGGGAATTAATTAAATAAAGTGATTTATTTAATTAAAGGCTAGAAAAGGTTTTAGATGAATTTAATTAAATAAATTGAACAATTTATTTAATCAAATAGATGAAAATGAAGAAATTAATTAAATAAGATTTAATTAATAAAGGGATGTGGTTTAAATAAATATTAAATATTTATTTAAGAAGGTGGTCAGATTTATACGTCTACACAATATTTGATAAGGATACAGATAGGGATTAGCTAGTGCTTTTCCATAGCATTTTTAAGGAGGGTTTTCATTTGGTTTCTAATCTTTTGTATGAAGAGACAATTGAAAATCCATACATCTTACATGTTGACCAAGATGTGATCTCTAATTTGATGTTGATTAATGAAGATGAATTCTCTCCTATCACTTGCTATGATGGTAGTGATGAAAACATTTCAGACCATTGTGAGCATAATTTATATGATGAGGGAAGAATTATTCAAACTAATCAAGGTGTTCTATTTGTCATGGTTGGTAGTTAGGTGCAAGGTTTTAGTTTTATGCCAGTTGAGTGAGTGTTTGATCAGAGGAGGTATGAATGATTTCAGGCATGAGGTTAGCTTATAGTTTACATATGTTTATGTACATGTTCAATATGTATACAGTAATGTTTTCAGGTTATTGATTACATATATAGATGAGAAGCAGTCTTTTGATAAGGGTAAATACTGGTATTTCATTTTTAGTAGCCTTGAGCCATCAGTTATAGTCTGATTTTCCAAACTACAATGTAGGGTGCAGAGAAAAGGAGGTTGACTCTGTCGCCCAATGAATATGTACAAGTTTGTCAAAACTTGTGCTGATAACATGGAAATTGAGATATAGTTGAGGGTTGAAGCTTTGATGAAATGGAATAGAACTAGAAGGGAAGCTGATACAAGGATATTGAATCCCAAATGTAGCTCATGAACTTGTATTAGGAGCAACTGTAAGGAGTTTTTAAGAAAAGGTTTTGGTCTTGATGTGGAAGGCTAGATTGGAAGACAAAGGAAAGCATGGTAAGTTTGATGCCATCTAGTTAGACCCATATTTGATTGAAAACAAGTGGGGAGAAGATTTGTATTTCATACTTTCTTCGAGGAATGACAGATGAAGTCCTTGAACTGCTTGTTCATGGATAGTTCTTAGAATTTTACTTCTTTTGAAGTATTTATTTTCCATGAGCAGTACATTAGGCTTTGTGCATATTAGAGTAGGTTTCCTTTCTTGGCTGAGTTTCCTTGTCCAGGTAGCTTTCTTTTGGTCTACTCTATGAATGGTATACTCCACCTGATATTTTGGGCCCTCACATCATCCTCGAGTAATGATCATCCCCAATCAGAGCCACTGATAGTCCTAAAATTGACTATGCAAAATTTTAGTGTCCCTATCAAAGTTTTAGTCATTTTGAATTAATGATGCTCTCTGTTCTTTCCTTAAGGTTTTAAGGTTTTAGGTTTATGCATATCTAGGTAAGTCATTTATAAAAAATCCAAAGCTCGTTATGTTTCTTCATTGCCTTTTTTCACTTAAAAGTGAGGGGCATTTTCATCATCAAAGAGGCCATGTTTCCTTTCCTAGGCGTTATTTCTTTTGACACCCTTACTTAAAATTTTCCTAAGACTGTATCCTTTTCCTATGGTCGAGCCCCTTTAATATTTTAGCGGTTGTTGACAAATTTTCCTAAGTTCAGCTTAATATTTCAACCTATGGCTCTATGATTAATTATCGGGTTACTAAAAGTTCCATAATTTTGCACATGCATCAAGTGGACGACGATGTTTAAACCCGAGTAGAAAGATGCATGAAGGTTAGCGGTCAATGTTAAGCGGTCATTGTAGCCGACTTGTAAAGAGTGAACAGATCTAATTGCCCCCGTAGTCCTGCGAAGGAAGATGCAGGGATATTAAGGATCGCAACATCACGAGATCATGCCACATGTCCCAGGCAGACCGAGAAAGACCGATAGTGGGGCCATTGACAGAGTTGAGTTGGAAGATGATTTGATGATGCTTAGTCAGGTTTTCTTCAAACTCACTTGCCACATTAGAGGGTCAATATCAGGTTGACCGATGGTGATCGTATGATGCACCAAGCCGGATAAAATCTATAGTGTAAATTCAGAACGTATTTCAAAAGGGTGATTAAGGCTCCTTTCTCATCACTCGCGCGGGAAAATAAAGGAAGAAATAACTGAAGGTTGTTTTACGAGTCGAGGTGAATTGGCAAGCAATGCTGGATATTCTTGGGGAGCCGTCTTAGCAAGTTTCATTGTCATGACAATGAGAGGTTGATATTTTCAAAGGAATCAAGGGTGATAGTGGCATGACTCAAAGAGTTTTGTTTCTACCAAAATGCAATTAGGAATTTTGGTTCTACCTTAGCATGGACAATTTTTTGGGAGATTATGAAGAATCACAAGCGGTATGTGGGCTTGTGACTGGTGTCTCCTTTGACCCAAAGCTTGTTTGTTGCCTTCTTCTATAAAAGGGAATTGAAGGCCATGAGACGAGGTTGAGAAATTTGGTCCAAATTTCTTAACCAAATCCTTGGTCATGTATAGTGAGTCTAGGTGAAATAAGTAAGCTATAAAAGTCATTTGCAGAGCAAATAAAAAGAGTCTTGTGTCATATTTTAAGCAGGTTCTTGAAAGAGTTATATGTAAAATATTTTGTAACAGAAAGTAGCATATTAAGTAAATGAAAATATGTTTCAAACCCATTTCTCCTGTGTGTAATTCTGTCATATTTTGAGTGAGTAGAATCAAGGGTTTTCTCCTTCACTGCACTGTTGTGGTGTATGTATTTTTCATTCATGCTTTGATCTAAGGGGTTAAGTAAATGCTTGAGTATAATTATAGAGTGATAGGGCTTATGCAGGGATTCAGATAAGCAGTTTGGGTTCGGATATACATATGAGAAATATTGTAAGGCAATATTTTCTTAGATCTCATGCTATTTAGATAAAATTTTGTTACATTTTCATTTTATCTCTTGTAAATTCAGGTACCCAATGGATAAGGCACTGGTCACGGCTAGAAAATGTCTTTTATGTCAGTTTTGTGCTCAAAACTCATAGACACCTTGCTATTAATTTGCTAAATATCAGAGTATCTTTTCATTTATATGCATATTACTGTTTATTGAAGACATCTCATGCTCTAGAGATGATTGAGGATCACTGAGAACTAGCCATTCTGCAGCGTTGGGATCTCCCTCCCAAGTTTTGCAGAGGCCAAAGTGAAGAAGGGTTTGATATATCCTTATCAATTGGTCCAAGACCAGGAAATTACTGATAATTGGAGTTGGCTTCTCCATAGGTAGTGAAATGATAAGCTTGGTCTCTGCTTCGTTACAGTGTAAACCCCTTTTTTGGGGAACCAACAACTAGGTTGCATGTGGTCTTAATACTTGGAAAGTTGTAGAAAAGTAGTAAGAACATGATGATATAGACAACAATCAACACCTAGGAATTATTTCATAAATGAATGTGAGAGAAAAATTAACTTGATTATCTTAGGCCCATGAAACATAATACATAATCTATGCATGGATGTGAATGAGGCATATTTAATAACAATTCTTAAGTCCACTTATGGTCTCTCTACTTTCAATGAAACACAACACTCACACAAAACAACATGAAATAAATGATACAAGCACATAATAGAAAATTTCACCCTCATTTATAAAATCTATATCTTATCAATAAATTTTTACACACACACACACACACACATATAAACATGGAATCATATGCTAAAATGATCCATGGGTAAACGTACAGAGTTGGGTCCCAATCCCACGGAAGTCCGCGGGGTTTAGCTTCGGGTGCCCAAGCCAACAAAAAACGGGTGTCCGTTTAGCAACAGGTGCCCAAAGCTAAATGGATGCCTGTTTATTTCAAATCGGGCACCTGATTTGAAAAAAACGGGCGTCCGTTTTTGAAATGTATTTATTTTTATTTTTTAACCATTTTCCCATCATTTTTACTGTTTGGAAAACGGGTAGGCATTTCTGAGGAGCACGGGTACCCTTTTTTTCACCTCAGCTAACCCCCTAGACCATTTTTACCTCCTTCCAGGTATTTAGCTTTATTTTTTATATTCTATTTTATTTATTTTTATTGTTTTTCATAAAAAAATGTTAATGTATTGTTATTTTTTTATTTTTATGTTTTAAAGTTTGAAAATCGTCTTTTATTTCATGTTTAAAATAGTTTTCAGTTTTCAAATATTGCAAAAAACATGAATAGTAAAAACCGTAGGAAAAAAACAAAAAACATGAATAGTATTTAAACCGTAGGAAAAAAACAAAAAATAAAAAACAAAAACGTAAACGAACAGTAAACATTAGACGCAAAAAGCAGACAATAAACCCTGAACAGAAAAACGAATAAACATTAGACGCAAAAAACAAACAATAAACCCTGAACAGAAAAACGAACAATAAACATTAGACGCAAAAAACAGACAATAAACCTTGAATAGAAAAACAAACACTAAACCCTAAATAGAAAAAAACGAACAAGTCCTAGGAGAAATTTGACTATCTTGGTTGATTAACCCTAAATTTTACTATCTTGGTTGATTAACCTAAACCTTAAATTAACCCTAAACCCTAAACCCTAAATTAAATGGTGCTTAGTGATCAGTGTTTTTCCTAACAGTGTTGTATCAAATTGAACATATATTTAGTTTTTGATTGGAGCTTTTAGAGTTAAATTTAGTTTTTTTGGGTTTTCAGTCTATCATAATCAGCAAAGGTATAATAGATCATCATTCATCTCAATGTAACTACAAAATTACAAATCACCATAAGGTGTGATCCAACACATCATGGGTCCAAAGCAATCACAAAACATATATCAAACTAAGCAAACAATAAACACTCAGGGGAATACAATGCAACAAATGAAGCATCTAGAATAAGATCAAAGTAAAACTGAAAGATTTACATTGAAAATGTAAATGGCACAATCATACGCACATGGCCAAATCCACATCAAGAATAAAGAATGCAAATGAGTAAAAGGGATTGGCATTAGAGGGGCATAGAATATAGTGAGGGAAATGTTGAGGAGCCCTTGAATTTTATCCATGTCATTGTGTTTAGGTGACCTCTCAAGATTATGCACCATCATTGTGTCATAATGTGTCAAAAATATATTGGTTAGAGTATTGAACTAAGGCCTATACAAGTATGGTGGAAGACTGTTGAGGGTAGTGTTAGTGTTGGTCTTAATGATAACAACTAATAATTAAGACCTCATGTATAGGGCATGGTGGCCCATTTTTTTGTATGATCAAGAGGATTGGCTATGATTAGAAATGGGTCATTGTAGATAGTGTAGGAATTGTCTAGGCTACAAGTGGATATCAACTAATACAATCACTACATCATTATGTTTTCATACATGTCAATATAAGGGTAGGCCATGAAAGTGTATGTTATAATTATTTGGTTTATCTTATACCAATTTGTAATAAAATGTAATTTGTTATACCAATATCTATCACTAGGCAATAACCACCTTGTAATTCTTTAGTGCATAGTTTGCACAATGGTGGGAATATGTAATTATTTTAGATGAAATAGAATTATTATCAATTGTGAAGTATCATGTTTATAATCCATCACATGTTACTAAGAATTATGAATAAGCTCCCAACTACCTATGATGCTTGAGACAAGTATGGAGGTAGGTAACATCACAAATTTTTTAATCTAAGAGGGGTTTTTCTTCAACCTAATTATGTTCATTATTAATGTAGGCTTATGAAAATGGATCTTAAGACTCCTTTTAATTATGGACATGAAAATTGTTAAAGGAGAATCAAGGTAGGGTTGTCTAAGAAATGTTTGTTGATTTCTCGAAAGGATTGGACTTAGTGACCTACTTGCCTCAAATGGAAAGAAAGAAAGTATAAATAGAAGGTGTACATCAAGAGTTTGAGGTATTGCAATCTTATTGTAGCAATATTAGTAAAGTGTTGGTTGGTTTGCAAAATGCACATGAAAATAGTAGAGTGTGTGTTGGAAGTGGATGTATTATATTATGTGAAAGCGTTAATTGAAATAGTAAATTAAGAACCAACAAGAAGGGAGAGTTGAGGGTGGTGTCTATATAGGGTAGATGAGTTATGTATTCTAATATATGACAAATTTTCTTGGATAGGTTTCATTATAAACCCCACTAAATTACTTAAAAATTTACACGTCTATATAAATTTATTTTGCCAAGTATATATTAAATTAAAAAACTGATTATATATTTATATGTGTATGTATCATTTTACATTTAGAATGAATTGATTCTAAATTTTTTATGATAATTGCTTGTATTTCATTACCAAATGTTTATTCTGATATAATTGATGTACATAATTAAAATATATTTTGAAAATTATTTAATATGTAAATAAAAGTTGATCTTAAGTAAATAAATTATTTAATATGATATAATGAATTTCCTCTTAAGTATCACCATCGAAGGGTATGTGATCTTCATCTACAAAGGGAATGAAACAATCTACAATAGGATCCTCTAGGAATGGAGAGATATGAGGGTCTCCATGGATCTCCTAAAGTCTATTCCAAAGTGTGTGGGGGAAATCAATATCCAATGCAATACACATAGAATCATGATCTTGATACTAGATCAAATCACTCCTACATGGTCAATGATGTTACACCAAGATTATATATTTTCTAGTGTTTCTAGTTTAGGTATGACTCCATACATAAAAGGAAAATGATTAAACCACCTAAAACTTATGAAGATACCATTTTACAAAAGAATCATAGTTATCCCTTTCTAATTTTACCACAAAAGGATGAATAGAGAAACCTATGATGCCTCCTCATGTTTGTAATTGTAATTGTAAATTTTCAAGTTTGTAATTTAAAATTAGAAAGGGAACACTCACATCGACAAACAAAAGGGACTAGTTTAATTATAATAGTAAAGAGATTGGATATTATTTTTATATTTCCCAAATTGATTGAGCATAATGATTTTATAAAATTTAAAATAATTATATGCTTGGTTTTAGATCACCTCCTTTGACTTTACAAGTCATGGAAGATCTTCTAAAGCCCAAATGCACCTTCAACTTTAAAAAACTATGTAGTTTTATGATCAACCCTTCATAAATCTTGTCGAACATTGATGAAATGAGCTTCTAAACATAAGAATAACCAATACATATGCTCTACTAAAAAGATCATAATCCTAAAAAATCCGTAAGGATTGGAATAGTAATTCCAATTTTTAAGAACATTCTATTGGAAAGGAATGGATAGAAGTGCAGCTAAACACTCTCAATGGATTAATCATAGTTAGAGGAATCGACTAGGATCAATTCATGAAGAAATAACTCTTATCTTAAAATTAATAGATGTCAAAAGAAAGGAAAATAAAATCTAGGGGTAAAAATCTTGAGACATTTAGCTAGCTTAACATGAAAAGAACATAAAAAATTTCCACAACTTAAGTAGGTAAAAAAGGAGCTACAAAAATCACTTTTATAATTTTTCTGAGGAGAATCTCGCAATGAGCCTTCACCCATTAGACTTGAATCAATTTTCCTTTTTAGTGAAATTATTGCTAGTGAGGGGGATTTAAAATTGTAAGACAAAATAGACTTCTTATATTTTGTTCTCTTTATTAACACAAGTGAAGATAGTCAAATATTAATGATGCCTTTCATTAAGGATGAGATGAATTTGGATTCATTTTAAGTGAAATTAAACAAATCCCAAAGGCCTAATGAGTTTCATGTTTCCTTGTTGGTATATCATTGTGGTGGCTTGTAGTGAAGCCTAAAGATTCAAAAGGTTACTGAAACAACTCAATTGTATATTTATTACATTAATCCCGAATAATTCTTCCCTTAAATATCTTTTATAAATTTTTGATTAATCTCTGTTTGTAACAATCTATATAAAATCCTATAAAAGTAATTGAAAATTTAATGTTTGTAATTGTAATTGAAAATTTTAAGTTTGTCATTGTAAATTTTCATGTTTGTAATTGTAATTGTAAATTTTCAAGTTTATAAATTTTCATGTTTGTAATTGTAATTGTAAATTTTCATGTTTGTAATTGTAATTGTAAATTTTCATGTTTGTCATTGTAATTGTAAATTTTCATGTTTGTATATATATGCAGATTATTTTCACATGATGGATGAGTTTGAGATAGATGAGCTATTAGGTATAGTACCACCTCCACCTCCACCCCCTCCAGCTCCACCTCCAAATCCACCTCCACCTCCACCAGAGTAGTTGCGACAGACAATTAGGACAAATATTGATGCTCTGATTAGAAATATTCACACTATTAGGCGTGAGCCTCATCCACCCCCTCAGTTGTTACGCCTTGCAGATAGTATGCAAGGCATTGTACAATCTGTGCAGGCATTAGATAGCGAGTTAGATAGCTATCGTAGCTGGCGTGAGGGATCGCGTGCATTTTACGCAGATGCCCTCACATACAAACAAGTTAATGATTTAAAAATAACAAAAATAGATTTGAAAAAATATTTTGTGAACCCTAAGATGGGTGAAGAGATAGATCCGAAGAAGCCATAGATCTCTATTCGATGGTGTAGGCACCCGGGCATTGCTAGCCACTTTTGGGAGAGGTACCACACTCCAATCATGAGGTCCCAATGTATTTTTTGAAGAAATTATGGGCAGAATTTGAATTGGGTAAAAATCCCAATTACTTTGATATTAGATCTTTTCAGGGGGTTGGGAGAGGCATGCCCTAAGATAGGCCAGGAGAAAAATTGAGCGATAGGGTTAGAAACTATGTGCGTGATGATCCATTAGTTCCTCTTCCATCACCAGTTGTTCCAGCACCTTCCCATCATCGAGCAATGGATTCTGCTCTAGGTTCATTGAGTGTCCTGTCGGGCAATTTGGTACAGCAGTTGCGGGAGGTGAGGGCTACCCCCTGCTTAGCACATGTTTGCACGAGTTGTGGGGATGTATGTAGGGGTCCATAGAGTGAGGCTACCCCTGGAGGAGATGATGATTTTGATGATGCTGATGTCGCCCATGGTGGTTACAATGATGTCGAGGAGGCTGCACATGCTGATGTCGTCTCTTCATATGTTGATCTCCTGTGGGCAAACGATGATCAGCCTAGAGAGGTACAAATTTATTTGTATAATTTATAGTGCAATATGAAATTCCTTATATATACACATATGAACCATAACATGAGTCAATTTTTTCTGAACAGAGGATGGATCACACCACATCATTGAGGAACCGACAGCATGTTACCTCAATACCTAGAGATGTTGGTGCCCCATTTACGGTATGCACTTTCATCTAGATAGATTGTATTGATATGTACATTTAAAATAAACAATAAATTTTTTTATGCAATGATTTACATATGATATGTTTTTTCAATTTTGTAGGGTGCTTCATGTAGCACTGAGGTGGGTACTTCTTCATGTGACCCATGGACCACTAAGGCTCAGCATCATATACCACTAGTATGTTTTTCATCCATTAATTTGAAGTGTTTACATGCTTACTAATTTAAGTACAGCTTTGATTCATGTTCGTTATTTTTTGCAATTGTAGGCTTCTGGATCGTTTGATGGTGCATCACATGTATGCCTTCGACCATCAGTTACTTTCCCTGCATCACATGTATGCTTTTCTGTGATAATCTTGTAGTCTATATATATATATATATATATATATATATACTTTATAATTTATGTATATATACAAGTTTGATTCATGCTTTATATATGTTGTTCAGGTCCACACCACTACCAATATTGGTACAGCTATGGGGTTGAGCCCGATGCAACCATCGACATTATCATTTGAGGCACGATGATTACAAAAATAATTTCTAATTTGTTTATACTGTATACCTGGCTTTTATATGGATTATCAAAATTGATATACAATATTTTTTTTTGCAGGACTTGGCTACGACCACTTTTCTTGTTCATGATAGTGGACCTCCACGTATCAGTGAGGGCATTGTCGAGCACGGTCGTATGGTAATTTATTTTTTTAGTATTTAATTACTTTATAAGTGAATTATGCAAGTAACTTCTTCTCATGTAAAATCTTTTAATAATGCACAGGAGGGTGCAGACACTGATATTGCACAGACATAGGATGGTGCATCTCAGGACCACGTGCAGGAGGATGATTCATCTCAGCCACCTTCACATGGAGTGAAGAGGACTGCAGATGAGATGCATGCGAGTTCTTAGATTGTATATTTTAGATCATGTCATGTTATTGTATTGTGGACTTTTTATGATGACACTTGTTATGTTATCCCGGGACTTGTTATTATGTGATTATATATAGGACTTGTTGTTATGTGTTATGTGATTATATATAGGACTTTTTATTATGTCATTTCCTTGCTATTATGATATCAAGTCATGTTATGTGATTTGGTGCACTCTAGTGATTATATATGTGATACATTGTTTTGTTATTATGTTATTTGGACTTGTTTTAATGTCATTTCCTTATTAAATTATTATTTCAAGACTTGTTATTATAGTGCAACAGTTTATAATTCAATGTGCACAAAATAACATTAAGAATAAGATAACTAATACAATATTGTTTATGAAACCAAAATTGTATCAAATGTAGACAAATACAATGTCAAAGGGACAAAGAAAAACAATTATCATGATTAAATATTTAAAAGAGTTCACACAAGTATCGACTTATTAATTATAAATGAATCTCATAGAGGAATCCAATAGATTGATGGAATTAAGGCTAACCAAATTATTAGGAAGCTACAAACATAGTATCGACTTTCCTCTTAAGTTGACCACACTACTTTACTAGTGTATTGATGGTTTATTAGTGCGGATAGTAGTGGTATGAAAAGCATGGACTTCATGGTACTAAAATAAAAAAGTACACTATAAATATAGATTTGTCATACAATGATAAATATAGAGTCAGGTCATATTTAAGACATAATTCTATTTATGAACTTACAATTAATCTATGAAGAGATTACAATAAAATAAATATATCATAAAAAATTAGAATTCAATTGTAACACAATTACAATGTGCACAAAATAAGATTAAGAAGAAGATAACTAATACAATGTTGTTTATGAAACCAAAATTGTATCAAATGTAGACAAATACAATGTTAAAGGGACAAAGAAAAACAATTATCATGATTAAATATAAAAGAGTTCACACAAGTAACACAAACTTACATGCATATAAATTTGATTCAACCCAATGTACCATCTGCATCCTCTCTCTTCTGCAATGTGTCTATGATTGCCTCATGCTCTTCTACTGAAAGTGTCCACAATACCTTATTAGCAGGTCTACCTTTGTATCTTTCTAATTTGATGTTTGTTGCCACCACCAAATGAGAATAGTGTATAATCTTCTTTTCTGATTGGTAGTCTTCATAAGCTGGTAAGCCATTCCTTCTTGTTAAGTATTTGCGTAGCCATGTACCAACCACCACAACAAACCCAACTGGATACTAAAAACCATCATCATCTACTTGATCACATATCAACTTTTTCTTAGGTTCTACACATCTAGCTAGCCAATACTCAACCTACTCATCATTATCCTCAGGTGCAACAACATCATACACATGTCCTATAAAACAAATTTAAGTACAATGTGTAGAAATAAAACTTGTTAGAATTTATAATTCAAATATGTAATCATAAATTATATGACAATACATAAAAATATATAATTTAAAGTTATAAACAATAAATTGAATTAAATTACCAGGTTGTATGAGGTCCGAAACACGATCATAATCTTCTGATGCAAATGCATGATCAGGGTCTTCATTTCTTCTAACATCTTCATATTGTGTCTCAGTAGGTGTTAAGGATTTGTGTTGCCATTCTTCGACCCATTCCGCATTCTTGCATTCTTCCCATTCACCTGTAACACAAAATTGACAAAAACATGCAAGCTCTCTAGTCCATATAGTCCAAGTGTTAGAATTAGAACTCTTAAATGAATGCCATCTAGCTGACCCATTTATTGTATCACAATCATATCTTGGAAGGATATTCTCCTCTTTAACTAGCCAGAAGAAATGTCTAATTGTAGAGTTTTGACTTGATCCTGTGGATAAATTTGAACTACACCAATCCACAATTGCACTTGCATTTTTAAATTTAGCCTTTTCCTCGAATTTGAGTTGCTCTCTACAAAGGGCTCTCTTAACACATGCACCAACACCATCATGTTCTCCTTTCCCATGTCCAGCCTCAAAAAAACTCCAAATGTGTTTGATATTAGTTTTTTTATGAATCCTACTCAACCAATAAAACATTCTAGCATTCTTGAATTGCCCTGTGCAATTATCAGACCATATTAGATGTTGTATCATCTGAATTTCTCTCTCCCTCAAATTCTGAAAAAAGGTCTTGAAGCAAAAATGGACAAACTCAGATGAGTGTAATTTATTATCACTCATATAGAAATGGTACTCTCTCAAAATTTTGCGATCCTCTTGTGTACTATCTGGTGCATGCCTATAGACAATATGGGCAAAAATTGATACCTGCACTGAATTGTAGTATTGTGATTGTACCTCATCTTGTGGTGCAAGCGTGTAGTTCTCTGCAAAGTCAACAACTGAAAGTATACTACCAACAGGAAATGTATCCTTACATATTTGAAACTGACCATCGAGCCATCTAGCATTTTGAGTGTGTTTAACATATTTAGGTATGATTTTACTCTTGAATTCATTCATAAATGCATGAACACTAACTTTTTCAGTGATTAGATCACATCGTTTTCCAACCTTTCCATCCTTCAGTGGATACTCAATAGTTTTAAATCTTTTAACATCAATTAATTGTTGTCCAAAATCATTTGAAATATTTTCATGCAAACATTCATCCAACAATGCAAGATTGCCACATATATCACATACACCAGAAACACATGCATTGAAAAGGAAATTTTGTTCATTTAGTGGGTTGCAAAACAAACTTGAAATAAATTCCTTTATAGTTTCAGGTGGTATATTTATACCATATTCTTGGAACATTCCATTACTATGCATGGTAACACGTATATATCAAAATACATCATAATGGTAGCGAAATTGAACATGAGTTTTGCAACAACATGTGACTCTTTCCTTGTTAATTCGAACATACCAAGGTTTACACTTTTCAAAAGACCTTTGACAAATGCTAATAGTCAACACTTTATCATCCAAATTTTTTTTATACAATTCAGTTTGAGTCATGTCCAATAGGTGTTTTGGATGTGGATCACGAATTTTTGACCCAACTCTTAATTTAAGAACATCTCTAACATTAGGTGATACTCTTGTATTATCGTGCCAGAATTTTTTGATCAAATTTTTGACTTCACCAATAAGTTTCATATCAGACCTTGGTAGTCTACCACTAAAAGTCCACAATTTGTTTGCCGGATCACTTTCAAAATTAACTCTTCTTTTTATAGCTCTTGACAAAGTTTTGCGATAAATATTAAGATATCCACTTATGTTACTCATCATTCTTTTATTAGAAGTTGTTTGGCTTACTAAAGTTGTTGTTATTGCCCGTCGTGCCACATTTTTATCTTTAGAACGACTTTTCTTTCCAATTGTATCAAAGGCGCTAGCAACAGTCGATACAACTTGTTTTAAAGACTCCTCCTTCTTCTTGGGTTTGACATAAAAGCCTAACTTCTTCATCACTTTTCGCATTTTAGTCATTTTAATTAGTTGTACCATTAATTGACATTGAAAACCAAATTTCTTATTATAAAAAAAATGTCTAAACAATCTATTTGCATGTGTCCTAATCTGTCTCCATGAAACCAAGCCAGGAAGGTTGTCTAGTACATCACTTTTAATTTCAAAATTTTCATTCATTTGATTATCATTCAAACATGTTTCATTTTCAATTGGTGTTTCCATGTCTACATACACATTATTGGTTTTAGTTGCAGGTGGATTTTCAATTTCATTTGGAGTTTCAAATTTGGTTTCAATTTCAGTTTCAAGTTGAGATCTAGTTTCAGTTGGGGTTTCAATTTGGATTTCAATTTCACTTTCAACTTGACTTCTAATTTCATTTGGGGTTTGATTTTCAATTAGAATTTCATTTAATAAGTAACCTGCTTCTACTAAATCACCAATTTCTTCATGAGAAAAAACATAGGGCTGTGGAGACATACCTGTATCCAATAATGGATTAGAAGATGCACCTGAATTAAATGGTTCTATTGTGTTTCCTTCGTCAGCATTTATGGTCTCATTGATGTTCTCCTCTTCTAAAATGATTGTGGAACTTGAAGCTCCTTGTCTCATTCTTGATCTTCTCTCTCGTTGACGCATTGCCTCCTTCTCCCTATTCGCTGCAATCTCCTCAGTTGTCAGAACCTTCCTTTGCCTCTTCCTGCATTGATTTGATCCCATGGCTACACCAAAATTTGAATTCGAATCAATCTCCTTACCAAATCGACAATAAGACAAACAAAGAGAATGATTAATCAAAACATTCTCTTTGCAGATCGTACCTATCAGCCAATGATTGAAAAATCATTCAATCATTGGGATTTGTGCTTGTGGGCTAGACTCTAGCCCAACGGATCTTTTCATAAATGGGCGCCCGTTTCGCTTTCAACGATACAGAGCGAAACGGGCACCCGTTTTTTGAATTTAAAAAATGAGCGCCCGTTTTTTAAAATTAGGGGCGGGAAACATTCCTTAGATTTGTTTTTTGCTTTGGGATAGGCTTGGTCTCACCAAGCCTATGCTTGGACCTCCAAAAAAATGACTAAGGTAAATTGACATCAGATTTATACCTTGGCCTAATTTTTTGAGGGCCTTTCTGATTGAATTTTTTGACGAAACAAAAACCCATTAGAGTTTTCAGCGAACTGAATTCATAAATGTAAATTTTATAGTGATAAGATTACTTTTACTATTTTTGTATTATTTATTAATCAAAAGTGGAACCTAAACCTAAAATACCAAGGTTCACTAAAACTTTAATAACTTTTTGGTTTTTAGGATTTTAGAAAAATAAATTATATGACATCAATCTACTTTTGAATATTAAAAAAAAAAAATGGAAAAATATAAAATTTTCATCAAATTATGGTCGTACACCCAATGTTTTGAAAATATACTTTATTGTCAGTTAAAAATTAATAAAAAAAAATATATTCAATAAAAAAATATATTCAATAAAAAATATTCTCATCAATATTTGGTGTCTTAGGTATCATTTCCCAGAAGGATTTACAAAAATTCATTTATTTGCATCAAAAAAGGGTGGTCGCATTTTGAAAAAATGGTTTTTAAACATGCCTACTAAAAAGGGATTTCTACCATGTGGGTATTAAAATAAATTACATATTTGAAAAGTAGACTTTGAGCACTACATTTTCTATTACTGAAGTTTTTTTAGATTCAATCTCTAAGTGCATCAAATTTGAAAAACAGAAAAAACACTTCCACTTTTTACCCAAAAGTGGGACTCAACTTCTTGCAGCCACCCCCATACTAAGTTAATCTAAAAAGAAAACAAACAAAGTCGTGATTAATCTTTAGAAAAAAAAAAGAGACTCTAATTTTTACTTCTCATTTATGATAAGTATACTTTGAATACATGTGCTACTCAGCATTTTTCACCATCTTAAAAATTCAGTCATGAATATATTATATCTAAAGTTTGTTTATACATTAGAATAATCTTCTTGTTGATTTGTATAAAGAATCATTTAAATTATTTCTAATGAGAAAGATTTACTAACATGATATCAACACTGTCATCTATACCTAAAAAAGCATATAGAATGTTATTTCCCCTAATTATATGATGCCAATGCCATTACTTCTGAGACAACATGTCAAAGATATTATATTTTTACCATTTAAATTATGTCAACTTAGTAATCATTTAGCCATTGATAAGCTTAAAGAATATAGTTATGTCAACTTAATTTTATGGACATACAAGTTGTATCTATGCTGTAGTCGACAAAGAAAAACAGTAGATATTGTTTAGTTGGCTTGATGCAAAAAGTTAAAAGAGATGATGTCTAAACTTCAATAATTGCTCACAATTCCCACATATGCCACTTGTTTAAAATTTGTTAAAAAATGGCTCGTATAAGGCCTACATTCAATCCACAAAACTATACCAATTATTTCAGACCTCTCTCTGAAAGTGGTGGACCAAATTATTGGCTTATATTTCTCCCCATTTCCATTTCCATTCAATCATTCTTTGATGAATGCAAATTGCTGCATTTCTTCCTGCTTTAATTGGTCAACTCTTTTGAGTTAGGGTTTAATCAAAATTGGTTGTCGGTAGCTCTTGTAGAGTTTAAGTGTCTTTATCAATAACACAACACAACAAAACAAAAAACAGAGATTGCAGTGTAGAATAATGGAGGCGAAGGTCATAAGTCATGATGAATTCAACTTTAATAAATGGCAAAAGTTTTTGAAAGTCTTGAAGTGAATTGACAGTTGGATTCCCCTGGAACAATTATTGCTCTCTCAATCATTATCAAGAGATGGAAGAACACTCAGCAATTTCAAAATTCAACTTTTGTGGGTAGTGAATAATTTGTTGGGATTCAATTATTATTTTTAGAGTAGAGTTTGTGAATAATTAGTTCTTTTATTCATTTCAAAAAAAAAAAAGTCGAATAAGAAACAATCTTACGAAAAAAATTTAGATAAGACGATCGCAAGATTTTAAGTAATTTGTTGAAACTCAATCACCATTTTATTAGAGTCTAGTTTGTGGATGATTGCTTCTTTCATTCATCACATTTCTTTTATAAAATTGAATAAGAAACGATCTTATGAAAAGATTTAGATATGACAATCACAAGACTTTGAACAATTTGTTGAAATTCAATTACCATTTTAGTAAAGTAGGGTTTGTGGATGATCTTACTTCTTTCATCCATCTTAATTTCTTTTTTAAAATTAAATGAGAAATGATCTTATGAAAAGATTTAGATAGGACAATCAATATATTTTAAACAACTTGTTGAATTTCAATTATGATTTTATTAAATTAGAGTTTGTGGATGATTACTTCTTTCATTCATCTTATTTATTTTCCTTGATTAAGAAAGAAATGACCTTATGAAAAGATTTGGATATGAAAAAGAGTTTAAATAATTTGTAAAATTCAATTACCATTTTATTAGAGTTTAAATAATTTGTAACATTTGGATGATTACTTCTTTCATCTATCTTATTTCCTTTTTTAAATCAAATAAGAAATGATCTTATGAAAAGATTTAGATAGGACAATCACAAGATTTCAAACAACTTGTTGAAATTCAATTATCATTTCATTAAAGTAGAGTTTGTGGATGATTACTTCTTTCATTCATCTCATTTCGTTTTTAAAATCAAACAAGAAAATGATTTTATGAAAAGATTTAGATAGGAAAATCACAATATTTTAAAATAATTTGTTGGAAATCAATTACCATTTTATTAAAGGAGAGTCTGTGGATGATTACTTCTTTCATTCATCTTTTTTTTTTCCTCAATTAAGAAAGAAATGACCTTATGAAAATATTTAGATATGACAAAGATTTTAAATAATTTCTAAGACTCAATTACCATATTATGATTACTTATTTCATACGTCTCATTTCTTTATTAAAATTAAATTAAAAAAAGATCATATGAAAAGATTTAGATACAACAATTACAAGATTTTAAACAATTTGTTAAAATTCAATTATCATTTTATTAAAGTAGAGTTTGTGAATGATTATTATTTCTTTTCTTCAATTAAGAAAGAAACAACCTTATGAAAAGATTTAGATATGACAAATACTTTAAATAATTTGTAAGATTCAATTAACGATTTTATTAAAGTCGAGCTTGTGGATAATTATTACTTTCATTCATCTTAATCCTTATCCAAATCTCAATAAAAGTAATCTTATGGAATGATTTCAATATGACAATCACAAGATTTTCAATAATTTGTTGGAATTCAATTACCATTTTATTAAAGTAGAGTTTGTAGATGATTACTTCTTTCATTCGTCATATTTATTTTTCAGAATTAAATAAGAATTAGCCTTATGAAATTATTTAGATATTACAAAGACTTTAACTAATTTTTGAGATTCAATTATCATTTTATTAAAGTAGAGTTTTTGGATAATTATTTTTTTCGTTCATCTTATTTCTCTTGCAAAATTAAATAAAAGCTATCTTATGAAATGATTTAGATATGACAATCCTCCCCAAAATTAACTAAAAAAGCAACCTTATGACAAGATTAAGGTATGATTTTGGAGATCAAGTTATTTTAATGACTTATGATTTCACTAGACCTTCTTCTTACTCACTGGAAAATCTAAGTGGTATGTTCTTTGAACTAATATACACCTCTATTTTCAATAGGCCCACTAAACGAAAGTATTGGTTGAAAACTAATAAAGTCAAGTTTATAAAATATCTTGTTTATGAGAAGATCTAGTTTTGACAATAATAAGAAATTAAGTAATTTGTTGGAATTCAATACCATTTTTCTAAAGTAGAGTTTGCGTATGATTACTTCTTTCATTAATCTTAATTCTTTTCCGTAAATAAATAAGACAAGACCTTATGAAAAGATTTGGATATGACAAAGACTTTAACTAATTTTTGAAATTATCAATTTATTAAAGTAGAGTTTGTGGATAATTACTTCTTCATTTATCGTATCTCTTTTTCAAAACCAACTAAAAAATATCTTATGAAATGATTTAGATATGACAACCTTCTCGAAAATTAAATAAAAAACGACCTTACGACAAGATTAAGATGTGATTTTTGAGAATACTATTTCAGATAGACTTATGGTTTCACTGGACCATCTTCTCACAAACATTGGATTGTCTTACCCATTGAAAAATCTAAGTGATATGTTCTTGGAACTAAAATACAACCCTATTTTCAAAGGGCCCACTAAAGTAAAGGATTGGTTGAAAACTACTAAAGTCAAGCTTATGAAATATCTTGTTTCCCACATCAATTTGGTCTCCAAAAGATGACCACAAAAGATGATCATGGTGACCATGGTGGTCTCCAAAAGATGATCATGGTGGTCATTGTGGACGTACCAGATTGCATCATGTCTACATCTTCTGCCGACACTAACCAGAATGGCATGACAGATGAACAAATTTAAGCTCCTCCTGAACAAATCTTTCTTCAAACATAAAAAAATCTTAGGAGCAATCATTCTTTCTAAAAGCATGCTTTCGTATATATGTCCAAATAGCACACTGCAAGTTGTTTTTGATCGTAATTGTTACCAGATCTAGAAATATAAGATCTAAACTTGGAGAAATCTTTCTTCAAGCATCAATGTCTTAAGAGCAATCATACTCACTAAAAGTGCATCCACTGAAATTTTGTAGGCTAGAATCCTTTTATTCACATATAAGTCCAAATAACATATTCCAATTCATTTGAATCATAATATGGCATGTGAAAGCAAAGCAAGTGAAAACAAAAGGAGGGCACCGACGCCCTAGTCTGCAAAGGAATGTTTTGTAGACTACTGCAAATCTTCATTCTTATCATGTCTCTACGTTGTCTTCTTCAAGCAAATTGCACCCAATGAAAAAAAACCACTTTCTCCTTTTAGTTAGGTATACAAGTGCAAAAGTAATCTGGATTCATCTCTTGTCATCAGATTTGACATTCAAAAGTTACAAAATCCAAATTCAATTTCAAAGGTACAACCAAATAATATGGTAGTGTGTTTAAAGAATAATCTTAATTAGAAATGAATCATTATATTCTTTAAATAGAAATGAATCATCTATAATGGTTTAATGGGAAAAATTGTATGTTGGACAATAATTGCATTCTGTTTTACATTCATTTTAGTGTTATTCTCTTTAGCATTTTATAGGATAAACTAAAGCAGCAGTTTTCTTTATCAATTTAATGAATTTTTATATTGTTCTACCATTTATTTTTTTTGTTGTTTTCGAGGTCTATAAATTTGTTTTAGATATTTTTTTCTAGATAATAATGTGGGCATGAGAAATCTATGTGGGCATATAGATGTTTATGTGAGTACACTATCAACTCGAATATTTAGAAGGTTAAATCATTTGGTTGTTTTCATTTTTTGTCATTAGAAACTATTGTAACGTATATTCTATCATGTAAGTCCTTTGTGTTTGTGAATCTAACCCATTCTCTACTTATCTAATCTTTTGAAATCCACTTTTGAAAAGACCATTCATTCATGCATGTAGGTTCTTTCTCCTCTCTCTAGTTTTTTTTCTTTTGGAGATGGTTCACTTAGGTGAATGTTGCTAGATTTTCTACTAAAGATAAAAAATTTGGAGCTTGAGTTTCACATCACACTCTTACATGTCTATACTAGTCCATTGGTGTAATATGTCCTATTCACTTTGTTAGTTATTTTTTTTATTCATCTCTAACAAATATGTATGCAACACTTCTTGTGGTTGCCTCTGTCTTGCTTCCATTTGGTAATGGTGACTTGTTCAAGATTCCATTCTTAATCTCAATTATTCACAAACCTCTATATTTTTTCTCTAGTATCTATATTGTCAATCACAAATATTTGGTGATTTAAATCTCCTAAATCATCCTCCATACACATTAAAATGTTAGCATCTCTATAGAGTTGAAGTTTAGTGTTCATAAATCATTTATATTATCACTCTTACATTCTAAACATACTCAGTATCGCATCTCATTTTGTCTAATTCAAAACAAATGAATTTTAAATGTTTTATTTGTTGCAGGCATGTGTTTTGTTGTCATTGATGTCAAATAGTATAGTCCAGATATGTTCTGGTCTGGACATTTGCTATATTTGATACAGTGTTGAGAAGTTGTTGGAGTATGGTTTGATATAATGTTGGAACGGAGGTCGATATGTTTGGTTCTGTATTTTGGTTATAGGTAGATTGCGTTGGAAACTGATTTAGTTGATATCAATTTGATCTTAACAATGAAGACAGTTGGAAGCATGTTCTAGATGGTCTGGGTTTTATCTGTCTTGTTTCAAACTCTTTCTTTTTATTATTGGTGCAAGCTTTAGGTCATAATATCGGAATTGGATGTGATATATGTTTGGTTTGGTAATTTTGTGAGAGGTATTCTTTTGGTTCGGTGCTGCAAGTTGGATGTTGTTTTAGGACCCGTCTATAGGCAAAAGCATGGAGTTGTGTCACACTTTGGGCCAACGGAGGGTACCAACGGAGGGTAGTCCAACCGAACTAGACTATTCCTCAGTTGTGTGGCGTCATGTAGTGCCTCCGTGGCACCAAAATGGCACTAGGAGTTCGGCCAAACTCCCTTAGTTGAAAAGCCACCATAAAAAAAAAAATCATTTTCTTTTTGAAATGTTGAAACTAAGGGTAGTTCGGCCAAACTATCCTATGTGGCCTACCATGTGGCACCAAAAAGGCCACTTTTTGTGCATTTTTTCTAGATTCAACTTCTGGCTAATTTTTCATCAATTTGAATTTTTTTTTTCAAAAAACAAAAAATACCCTTTTGCAGATCTCGAAGTCACAAATCCGGTCATATAATTTTTTTACTTTTTTGATAATTTTGAATATTTTTTATTAATTAAACATTGCGAGTATCTTTTTAAAGTGAAAAAAGAGGCTGGTTCGAAATTAAAAATAAATATTGAACAAAATTAAAAATAATATTTTTCACTAGATGAGAGAATCTTCTCGAAAAGGGTATTTTTTGTTTGTGGTTAATGATAATTTAACTTTAGTCAAGAGGTGGTGCCGACCAAAAACTGTCAAATTTAGCTATGTTGGACTTCAAAATATTATAATGAGAAAAATATATATCAAAATTTTTAAAATAAATTATTTAACATTGCATATATATGTTCTCTACTTGGAAAAAAAAATCAGAAAAAAATAAGTCCATTTTCATTTTCTTGTGAGGCATCGACTAGAACCCCTGATTTTCAACATTTTTCAGCAATGAAAAATCTATCTTTGAAATTATAAAAAAAATATCAATTTTTTTCCTAAATTTTTTAAAAATTAACAGACTTAAATTTCATTAATATTTCTACATTTGGTCAATTTACATCATTTCAAAATTCAATTTAGAAATTCACTTTTCTGTGGTCGAATTTAAATAGTTTTAGTCATGTTGGTTGGTGCCTTTATAAAAATGTGACAGAACATTGTGCTTTTACCCCTATGTTTCATGTTTTATGTTTTTGGTTTGGTTGTATATCTTGCATCGGAAAAGTGTGTACATGTTACAATCTATCTTTTGGTCGGCTTGTTGAGAATGCTTTTGTTTTGGTTTGATATATATATGTTGATTTGTTGAAAAGAATAGAGATAGATATGAGGATGTAAGAGATGCGAGCAATTTTGTTGATAATGAATGCATGATATTTAAAGATGTCGATGTGATTGTAGGGCAAAAGTGATAGTTATGTAAGTGATGTGATCTGGAAAAGTCTGGTGTTTTGAATATTTCAGTAAGAGCAATTTTTGAGCTTTAATAGTGACTATAATCATCATATGAAGATGTTTCTATCTATACAGTTCTTTTTCTGAGATCTATAATTCTATATCTTTCCTTGAGTGTAGTTAGCTTCAGGTTTGCAAGTCCTCTTTTGTATCTTTCCCCATGAGAATTTAGAATTGGTGTGCAAGTCCAAAGCAGTTAGCTCTACCTTTTGTAATTATTTTTTATATAGTGCATTATCTTGTGGGTTAACTCCCACCGTGACTTTTCCTAGTTTGGGTTTTCCACATATAAATTCTTGGTGTTGTTGTGTGATTGTTTTATTGCTCCTGTTTAATTATTCATGACGTGGTTAAGTGGACTAAAGTTGTTAATTGTGTTATTGAGTTTCAAAATTTAATTTATGTTGATTCACCCCCCTCTCATCATTCGGTATGTGTTCAACAATTGGTATCAGAGCAAGGTTCCTCTTGAGTAAGATTAACCGCTTGAGGTAGATCTAGTGTCTTGAAAACTATGTTTGAAGAGGAGTTGAATGATATGAATGATTTAGATCAAGGCGATTGGGATGATGTTGAAAGATTTGTTTTTGATTAAGGAAAAAGCAGGTTTTGAAGGGGCCCCGAAACCCTTTACAATCAGAACTTAAACAGCTTAAACAACATAAGCAACGAGAAACAGAAAAGAACAGAACCACAAAAAACCATCGAAAAACCAGAGAAAACCCAAAAAAGCCCCATTAAGCCAGCAGGCCTTCCAGAATTCAGATTTTTTCCAGGGCTTTTGCCAGGGGGTTGCTAATTTTGTGCAGCTCTTTGATGTTGTCTTTGAGGTTAGGGGGATCCTTTGTGAAAGCAGCCACAACTTTCTTGACACTGGCCCTGGTTCTCTTCGCAGTACCACCCACCAGAGTAGCATAACCGCTTCTAGTCTGGATGGTCTCATCATCCAGGTCAAGATCCATGACCGGATTCAGAGTGCAGGTATGATCAAAGACCTTGGCAATGTCCTCCAGGTTTTTAGTGATGACAAAGAGGATACTTGGGATAATGCCCATCAGAATTTTCATCGCTTCTTTTCCCTCTTCCAGCTATTTTACCTTATTCTTCATTTCCTGCTTCCATTTAATCTGCTCTATGTTTTCATCCTCCCTCTTCTCATCCGAGTTTATTCCCTTTTTTTCTAGGTTTTTTAGGATCTCATAAGTCCATCTATCGTAATCCATTCTTGCCTCAGAGAGTTTCTTGAGGTTATCCAGGATAAGCCCTTTACCAGCACATTCCTTATCCTCGCTATCCCTATCCTTAGTTAGGTCCTTCTCAGAATCTTTGTTCGTTTCCTTCTTAGAATTCACTTCGGTTTCCTCATTATCCTTGAGATCCACTTCTTCCATTAGGTGGATGTTGTCCTTACCAGGGTAATCATTGAGGATAGGGCTTTCATGACAAGGCTTATTATCCCTGCTTTCTTCCTCATTACCCAACTCGTCGTCTTTCCAGATATCTTCACTATTGGAGTCGTTCGTCTCCATTCTGCTGCTTTCCTTAACTATTTCCTCTGTTTCCAACCCAGGAACACTTTTCCTATTTTTGCTGGAGGACGCCTTCTCCTTGCTGGTTTCTCCCTCTTCCATCTTTCTCTTGCCCAGAATCCTCTTATTTTCCAACAGGGCGAGGGTTTTGCAATGCTCATAGATGAGCAGTAGAAGCCCGCAATGGAGAATCAGGCTGGAAGGGTTATTCCTATGTTTATTAAGGGGCCTGGAGAGGGACCAAAAAAGGTAGTAGGATAGGGATACCTTTTTGTCATGTCTGAAATGGTTTAAGAGCATGAAGTGGTAGGTGTGGGCCCTAGAGAAATGGCCTTCAATCATGATGTATTCCATAATTGCATTCAAAACCCAGCCCCACAACTTCTTAATGTTTGCAGCTTCGTAGTAGCCCCTAGTGGCTTTGCCGATTTTAACCCTCTTTCTCTTTTCGCAGGAACAGATTGACCGCATTGTTGGAGACTTTAAGGTCTCGAAAGAAATTAAGCCCAGTTTGGGGCATGTCGGTCGCAGTGGATATGAGCCCAGCGTCTAGCTTAAACTTAACTCCATAAATTTTAAAAGAGCCATTAGACCAGTTTTCAGAAATCTTAGAAACAACCAGGTTAACCCTACCTTTGTCATAGTCCATGAGCTTCTACATGAAGCTAGTGAGAGAGCCCTTCTCCAATTTTGCCCAGACTTTTGGCATCGCTTTCCAAGTCAATGCATTGTCTGGTTCTTCCCACCTTAGGTCTCCTCCCATCTTCGAATACGGGCTATCTGCTCTGTTTCTCTACAAATTAAAACCTTCTTTCCCGATGTTGCTCAAGTTTTTAAACTGAGTAACCCACAAAGCGTGCGTCAGATTATTAAAGGTTGTTGAAGATCTGCCACAATGCCAAGTAATGATGGCCTTTCCGGCAAGGCATAAATGATGCTTTTTACTTGTCATGATTAAATTGTCCTTCTCTCCCCATATAACGGTCCTTTCTAAGGAACTCTTTAATGTTTAAATTGAGATCCTCCTCGTGCCAAATCATTTGGGAATCAGAGTTAACCCTAGAATTCGTTAAACAATCTGCAACACTATTTTGTTCTTTGAAAGCATGTTGAATAATGATTTCTTTGAAACTTGTAATGATATCCCTAGCTTTCATGATGATATTTTCAATAGACCAAGAAGGCTCTGTTTCCCCTTTTAAAAACTTAATGATTTAAAGTGAATCTCCCTCAAGCCATAGTTTATCAAAATCTAGATTTTTAGCTATAATTAAGGTGTTCAGGGTGGCAGAGGCTTCGACAAAATGGCTATTTTGATACCCCAGAGGTTCAGCCACTGCCTTAAGACAACTTCCAGCAAAATTCCTAACAATGCCCCCGTATCTAGCTTTACCGAGATTCCCTTTAGAAGCCCCATCAAAGTTAGCCTTAATCCATCCCTGGAGAGGAAAGCACCAGACCAGACCTTCTCTTCCAATCTCCTTGCTAGAAGTAGTGGTAGAAAGGTTCCACCTATTTTTAAAATCATCTTTAGCAGCAGGTTCCTGATTAGTGCAATAGAGGCATTCAAAAATACTCCTAAAGATTTTATCTGCAACCACTTCAGGAATAGCCCTTTTATCCCTAAAAATCCTGTTGTTGCGCTCTTTCTAGATATTCTAGATAACAATCAGTAGAGTAAGTCTCCAAGTCTCCACAATTTGAGGATTAGAATTAGGGCAATGCCATTGCTGCCAAGAGTCCCCAAGGGAGTTCAAGAAAACCCAGCCGAGGTTCCACCTGGTCAGGATGATTTTCTAGATATCTTGGCTGAAAGTGCATTGATTGAGAATGTGGCAAGCTATCTCTTCTTCCCTGCAACAAAGAGAGCACCTATTAGGAAAAAATAATACCTCTTTTATGAAGATTGTCCAGGGTTAATACCTTATTTTGGATGAAAATCCAGAAGAAGATATTGACCTTTGGAACTAACTTCTTGTTCCAAACTTTAGCCCAAATGGGAATTTCTTCCACTAGGTCATTGTGAATAGCCACAATAGAGGAAACAGAATAAATCTCATCCAAGGTTTTCCCCCATATCAATTTGTCATCTTTGTTGTCTCTAGGGATTTTAGCAGAGAGAGCAATCTGAAGGAACTTGAACCTCAGACACTGCTGGCTAAAATCAATCCAGTTCCCATTTATCCAATAATCTTTGACCTTTTCACCATACCTGCTTTTGAACCAGTCTTTCCAATCTTTAAGGATTGGAATTTCCTCTAGAGGTTTATCCAGGATCCATCTATCTTCCCAAAATCTTATTCTCCTCCCATCCCCAAGGTTCCAAGTTTTGCCAGTAGCAACCCAACTTTTAGTAGATTGCACAACATTCCATTTAGCAGATCCTTCAATAGTGAAAGAGTTATCAAAGAATTCTTCCTCAGAAGGTTGCATATAGAGATATTTGTTTTTCCAGATAGAGTTCCATTCTCTTTCCTCCCCTTTGAATCTCCATATTTGTTTGGCTAATAAAGCTTTGTTCATAGAACCAATGTTCCTTAAACCCAGCCCACCTGAGGCCTTAGGGGAACAGATTTTATTCCAAACAATAAGGGGAATTCTAATTTTGACTTCCACTCCCAACCAAAGGAATTTTTTTTGGATTCTTTCAATGGCTTCCGCAAACTTTGTGGGGATTTTGAACAAGCTAAGAGCATACACAGGAAGGTTTTGGAGAGTGGCTTTGAGTAGAGTGATTTTGCCCGCTTGACTAAGGACAACCCCTTTCCAACCAGCAATTTTCAGGTTAAGTCTATCTATTAGCTTGTTCTAGAAGAAGTCCTTAGGCTTTAGACACAGAGGAAGCCCCAGATAAGTAGAGGGAAACTCAGAGATATTGCAGCCAAGAATCCTTCCAATCCTTAGTTGCCTTTGGACTGGGGTATTGATGAAAAATAGAGAACTTTTATCCCAATTGATTTTTTGGCTAGAGGTAGATTCATAAGTATTCAGAATATTCTTCATATTATTAGCTTCCATGATGGTGGCTTCCCCCATAGTAATAGAGTCATCAACAAATTGTTCATGAGAACAGACAACATTGGAAGAAGAAGGTTTCAGACCCTTAAGATTGTCGTCTTCCACATTTTTGAGAATGAATCTGCCCAAGCATTTAGCAAGTATGGTGAATAGGATAGGGGATATGGGGTCCCCCTATTTGGGACCTCTAGAGCTTTTGAAGAAACTGGACGGGGAACCATTGACAATAACAACAAAGGAGGAGGTTTCCATAAGTTGAGAGCAAAGCTAAATAACTTTGTAACCAAAACCAAACGCTTTCATGATCCTAAGGAGAAACTGCCAATTCACTTTATCAAAGGCTTTAGCCATGTCTAACTTTAGGAAGAATCCCTGGTTATTTGCCACTTTTAGGGAGGATATTTTCATGAACGGAGAAAATGGAATCCAAAATCTATCTTCTGGGGACAAAGCCATTCTGCTGGACAGAGATAATCCTAGGGAGAATTTCCAACAACCTGGAAGTCAGAACCTTGGATAAAATCTTGTAAACAGAGTTACATAGGCTAATAGGTCTAAACTTATTGAGAGAATCAACTCTAGGGATCTTTGGGATAAGGACTATGAAGGTGGCATTCAGTTCCTTAAGAAGTCTTCTAGAGCCATAGAATTCTTTAACACCATTGCATATGTCAGCCTCCACTATGTGCCAGAAATTTTGGAAGAAAAACATAGGGAAGTCGTCCGGTCCAGGGGATTTATCACCCTGAAAGGAGAACATCGCCTTTTTGATTTCTAGATTAGAGGGAATGTGGGATAAGAGGTGGTTATCAACTTTCGTTAGGATAGAAGGAATAGCTTGTAAAAGGGTGTTTTGATTGCTGAAATCCAGGTTATCCACTTCACCCAGCAGGGTACTAAAATGCTCGAGAGCTTCCTTCCTAATGTCGCAATCCTCTATTAGGATACCTTTATTGCAGGATAATCTAGATATTCTATTGGCTGCCCTATGCTTAAGAGCAGTTAAGTGAAAGAAGCGGGTGTTTTTGTCACCTTCCTTCAGGAACAAGGCTCTAGATCTTTGTCTCCAGAAAGTCTCTTCATTAGAGATGATGTTGTGGTATTTAGATAAAAGATTATTTTCAGCCATCCTAAGATCTTCAGTCAGCCCAACCTCTTGGATTCTATCCTGAACATCCTTTATTTCAGCTTTGACTTGAATTTTGCTCTTGAATATATCCCCAAAAATCTCTTTGTTCCAGATTTTAATTTTAGCTTTTAGAATGTTGAGCTTTTTAGAAATTCTAGAAAGAGCCTTACCCTCCACTTCAGAATTCCACCATTCAGCAATACAAGCTTCCAAAGAAGGATGGGAGAGCCAAGCTTTTTCAAATCTAAAAGGGAAGTTTCTCTTGGCCGAAAAAGAATTGGCAGTGAAGGAGATGGGGTAATGGTCTGACCCAATTTTGATAACAGAAGCAAGGGAGTAGCTATACATAGAAAACCAGTCAGGAGAGATTAAAGATCTATCAAGCTTAACTTGAATCAGATCAACTCCAGTTCTTCTATTGGTCCAAGTGTAGTTGATACCCTGAAGATCCACGTCAATAAGAGCTTGGTCATTAATGAAGTCCATAAGTTTTTGTTTCCCATCAAGTTGTAAAGGGATACCTCCCATCTTCTCTTTATCTTTGAGTGGAGTATTGAAGTCTCCCATAATAATCCAGCTTTGGTTAGCAAACTGGAGTCTGTCAGCTGCAAGGCCTTTCCAGTATTTAGCTCTCCCAGATTTGGTATTAGGAGCGTAGACATTAGATAACACCCAAACAAAGTTGTCCTTAATATGCTCAACCTGAATAGAGTTCCTATTAAAGGCAGAGATGATTTCCTTACCAATTATAATTTTTTGGTTCCAAAAAACCGCAATTCCTCTAGAGGCTCCCTCCGAGTTAGATCCTATGACCCCATTTTCCTTGAAAATTCTAATCTTTTCAACATTTTCCTTAGACATCTTGGTTTCCTGGACGAGGACCACATTCGATTTATGATCTCTAATGATGTTTCGCAACACATCCTGCTTATGAGGGGCATTTAGCCCTCTGATATTCCTGTTAGGTCCCGGAGACAACTGAGAGGGGGGGGGGGGTGAATCAGTTGTCCAATAAATTCAAACCAAAAACCACTTAACCAACTTAATGCTTGATATCGGTAAACCAGTTAAGCATGCCGGTAGACAATGTTAACAGTAAATTGTTATACCAGTAAAGATTAATACATGAAACATAAATACAAAGTCATCCACAACACATAACACCAATATTTGTACGTGGAAACCATGTAAGGGGAAAAACCATGGTAGGAAACCTTATCCACAATCAGATGATACTACTGCAAATAGTAAGTGTACATAAATGGGGTCTGCACATGCAAAAAGGCCAATAGCCTAGAGCTCACTGCTCAATCACAAAATGGGAGTCACACTGACTATAGTTGGATGGTTAAATCCAATAAGAATGTACTGCTCAAAATAGCATCTTCATATGCTGGATTCAGTACCGGTGTAATGCTGATATGCTTCTACAAAAACCTAGCTTCACCTTCAAATGATGTCTTCATGTATACCATTGCTTAATCTTGCATATACCTTCACACAATTCTTTTTTCACATTCCACATTCGATCTTACAAATAAGATCTTACATTTATACCATAACCTAAGACCAATTTTAGTAGGTCGGCTCTACAAGATATTACAATAAAAACATTTTACAATCAATATAATATCTGATGCAATAACCGATTAAACATGTCGGCTTAATGCATTTACAACAATAATAAATCATCTTCATAGCGTACCACACTGATCTGGAAAAGATAAACCTACCGGTGTAACCCTAGGTAATCCTAGACCTATTTGCCGGTAACAACAAATATGTAAGTATGATTATACCAGTGATTAATTCTTCAAAACAAAGTGTCCATACAATGTCTTTGACATTACCAAGTGTCTTCCATATCAGTCCAAGTGCTGGTGATCATTATATCCTGTCGGTGAACATTATATCCTGTTGGTGAACATTATATCAGTAATTGTACAATAGTTGCTTGCCAGTTAATGTTGTTGGATCTCCAAAGTGCTAGTATTTTAGTAGGTGTTGACATCAATGACAAAACCATACCAAAATACCAACAATCTCCACCTTTGGCATTGATGGCAACATAAGATGGAAAAACCATCAAAGTGCCTAAACAGAAATGCCAAATGTCAAAAACCAACAATCTCCCTTAAACAACAATCTCTCCCCCCAGGAGAAACATGTGTTTATCTAAGGATTTTTAGTACCAGTCTCTTAAAAGATAAAAAGATAATGTGTTTTTCCATAGATATCTCTCCCCCTTTGACATCAAATGCCAAAGTTATAATAAAACCAAGTTCATATACAAAATACCAATCAATTCAATATACCAACTACTCCCCCTGAGAAGTAGCTTCATCATCAAAGACCGGAGTAAAAGATTTGTCTTTCAATTCTACCAGTTGATGATAATCATCAACTGTCTAATTTTCTACCAGTGGTGGTATGACTCCAAGCTGATCTCTGAGATATTCAAAAGTCTCCTTAGGCAAAGGTTTTGTGAAAATATCTGCAAGTTGTTCTTTAGTATTCACATAAACCAGTTTTATTTCTTTTTCTTCAACTTTTTCCCTTAGAAAATTCAGTTTGATAGAAACATGTTTTGTTTTAGAATGTAATACCGGATTCTTAGATATATCAATTGCTGTAGTGTTATCACAATATATAGTGATAGGTTCCTTGCATTTTACTTTTATGTCTTTCAACATTTGCTTAAGCCATAGTACCTATGTACAGTTAGTTGCTGATGCAACATATTCTAATTCTGCTATTGATAAAGATGTACAACTTTGTTTCTTACTTAACCAAGAAACTAATCTCTTTCCAAGAAAGAATGCTCCGCCGGTGGTGCTTTTTCTATCATCCACATCTCCTGCCCAATTTGCATGTATGTATGCACATAGATCAAAATTTTCATCTCTAGGATACCATAATCCAAGATTTGCAGTGCCTTGTAAGTACCGAAAAATCCTTTTTACTGCTGATTCATGATTTTCCCTAGGATTACTTTGAAATCTAGAAACAATACATACTGCATTCATAATATCAGGTTTGGTTTGTGTCAAATATAGTAAACCTCCTATCATAGATTTGTATCTAGTTGGATTAACAGGTGTATATTCATCCCTTTGAGATAATTTGTCATTTGTAGTCATAGGTGTGCTTACCGGTTTAGAGTTCTCCATCCCAAATTTCTTTAGTAACTCTTTTAAGTACTTGGATTGACTAAAAAATATACCTTTATCAGTCTATGAAATCTGCAATCCTAAAAATTATTTTATTTCTCCAATCATAGACATTTCAAATTCTTGCTGCATTTTAACAGAAAATTCCTTACATAATCCATCTTCTCTTCCAAAGATTATATCATCAACGAATACTTCTATAATCAAGATGTCATCATTAGTTATTTTGTAATATAAATTGTTGTCTGCACTTCCTTTAGTAAAACCAATCTTTAAAAGATACTTATCCAACCTTGCATACCAAGCTCTTGGGGCTTGTTTTAATCCATACAGAGCTTTTCTTAACTTGCAAACCATATCATTGTCATCTGTCAAAGAAAATCCATCAGGTTGTTCAATATAGACTTCCTCTTCAAGATCTCCATTCAAGAATGCACATTTAATATCCATTTGATAAACTTTGTAGTTCTTGTGAGCTACAAAAGCCAAGAATAATCTGTCTACCTCAATTCTAGCTACCAGTGCAAAGGTTTCATTGTAATTAGCTCTTTCTTTCTGAGAATATCCCTTACACACTAATCTTTCTTTATTTCTAAAAACCTTACCATCTTCATTAAGTTTGTTTCTAAATACCCATTTGGTTCCAATTACATTTTTATCTTTAGGCCGGGGAACTAATGTCCAAGTATTATTTTTCTCAATTTGTCCTAATTCTTCTTCCATAGCTTTAATCCAAAATTTATCTTCACATGCCTCATTAACAGATGATGGTTCAATTTGAGAAATAAGACATACCTCTTCATTTGCCAATCTTCCTCTTGTCATAATTCCTTTAAATTTGTTTCCAATTATCTAATCTTCAGAATGATTCAATCTTACATACTGGGGTGTCTTAGTTTGTTGTTGTTCTTCAATTACTGTGGAATCCTCAGATGGTACCGAGGTAACTGGATCTTCATTCTGTACCGGTGGATTTAGTGTAGGTTCATTTGTCACAACTTTTGTTTCCGGTTCAGAGTCTATATACCTTGAAGTTCCTTTGAATTGTTCATCAATCTTTACATTTGTACTCTCAACAATTTTCTCCAATCTCTTGTTAAAACATCTATATGCTTTGCTCTTAGATGAATAACCAAGAAATATTCCTTCATCACTTCTAGGATCAAATTTTCCAATATACTCATCTCTTCTAATATAACATTTACTTCCCAAAATTCTGAAATACTTAAGAGTAGGAGTATTACCAAACCATAGTTCATGAGGGATCTTACCAGTTTCACCTTTGATGTGAACTTTGTTGAATGTATAGACAGTTGTGCTGACTGCTTCTCTCCAATACACATGTGGTAGATTTGCTTCTGATAACATGCTTTTTTCTGCATCCAAGATAGTTTTGTTTTTCCTTTCAACAACTCCATTCTGTTATGGTGTCCGAGATGCTAATAACTGTCTTCTGATTCCATTTACTTCACAAAATGTACTAAAGTCCTTAGATGTGAATTCTCCTCCTTGATCTGATCTTAAACATTTGATTTTCTTACTAGTTTCATTTTCAACCATTGCTTTGAACAGTTTGAACTTTCCAAGTGCTTCTGATTTTTCTCTGAGAAAAGTAACCCGACACATTCTAGAATAATCATCAATAATTAGCATGAAATATCTATCACCTTGTAAGCTTTTAGTTCTAGCTGGACCACATAAATCAGTGTGAATCAAATCAAGAGCATTATTGGATTTTTCTGGATTTTTTGGCATTTTCCTTGCAAATAGCGCTTCAAGTTCTTCAAGCTCTTCATTCTCCTTCCTATTTTCTTCAAGTTCTCTTGCATAAAAGGCTTTCCAATCTGATTTGTCAAATGATGGAGCAGATGATGTTGATGCTTTAAAGGCCAAATCTGTCTTTATAGTAACAACAGGACCAAATTTCTCAATTTCAAAAGCTGAAAGTTTTCCAATCAATGTATCCCTAGTTACTGATGTATTAGGCATTGTTCTCAACTCATTTATAGCAGTAACCTTCATTTTATATGCCGGTGGCAATCCTCTTAAGATTTTTGAAACAATTTCATCTTCGCACAAGGTTCCTCCACAACATTTAATACCCAAAATAATTTCATTTACTCTTTCCATAAAGGCAGAAATTATTTCATCTTCTTCCATTTTCAGATGTTCATACTTGACTCGAAAGCTTTCAAGTTTTGCAATCTTGACTGTGGAATCTCCTTCATTTAGTGTTTCCAAATGATCCCAAATAGCTTTAGCAGTAGACCTATCTAATAATCCCATGATTTGTTGATCTAATAATGCACTTAAAAGTGCTTCTCTTGCTTTGCAATCATTCTCCTCATCTTTAGCTAAGGTAGTTGGAGCAGTCTGACTAGCTACAGCAGTAGTATAACCATTATTTGTAACTTCCCAGATGTCCTTACCAATGCAATTTAGATGTGTCTCCATTTTGATCTTCCATATCCCATAGTTGGTTCCGTCAAGTTTAGGACTGTCCTTCCTAAAATAATTAATAGACATTGGATCTCCTCAAGTTGTTAAACTTCTGCAAAAACCACTTAACCAACTTAATGCTTGATACCAGTAAACCAGTTAAGTATGCCGGTAGACAATGTTAACAGTAAATTGTTATACCGATAAATATTAATGCATGAAACATAAATACAAAGTCATCCACAACACATAACACCAATATTTGTACATGGAAACCCTGTAAGGGGAAAAACCACAATGGGAAACCTTACCCACAATCAAATGATACTACTACAAATAGTAAGTGTACATAAATGGGGTTTGCATATGTAGAAAGGCCAATAGCCTAGAGCTCACTACTCAATCACAAATGGGAGTCACACTGACTACAGTTGGATGGTTAAATCCAATAAGAATGTACTGCTCAAAATAACATCTTCATATGCTGGATTCAGTACCGGTGTAATGCTGATATGCTTCTACAAAAACCTAGCTTCACCTTCAAATGATGTCTTCATGTATACCTCTTCTTAATCTCGCATATACCTTCACACAATTCTTTTTTGCATTCCACATTCGATCTTACAAATAAGATCTTACATTTATACCATAACCTAAGACCAATTTTAGTAGGTTAGCTCTACAAGATATTACAATAAAAACATTTTACAATAAATATAATATCCGAGGCAATAACTAATTAAACATGTCAGCTTAATGCATTTACAACAATAATAAATCATCTTCATAGCATACCACGCTGATCTGGAAAAGATAAACCTGTCGGTGTAACCCTAGGTAATCCTAGACCTATTTGTCGTCAACAACAAATATGTAAGTATGATTATACCAGTGATTAATTCTTCAAAACAAAGTGTCCATACAATGTCTTTGACATTACCAAGTGTCTTCCATATCATTCCAAGTGCCAATGATCATTATATCTTGTCGGTGAACATTATATCCGTAACTGTGCAATAGTTACTTGCTTGCCAGTGAATGTTGCTGGATCTCCAAAGTGCTAGTATTTTAGTAGGTGTTGACATCAATGACAAAACCATACCAAAATACCAACAATTCCAAGATATTATCTTCATACTTTAATTGGGGATAGGCCTGACTCAATGGAACTCTGTGTTCCATCAGTGTGGTTCTTCCAGCTTTCTTGTTCCCTTTGGTGTTTTAGGGATGGCCTTCCCTGCTTTTTGTTCTGACTTCCAACATCGTCCTTTTTCTTGATCTTACTTCTAGTTGAGATTCCTCCATTGAGTTCCTCCTTATTCATTTTTCCTTCTTTTAAACCGAGAATCCAGAGATTTCCATCCAGCAAATCCATGCTTTGAGAAGGAGTTTTACAAAGAAGTGGTTGTGGGCTCCCATTAGTTAAAAGTAGTAAGGGCTCGATGTCAGAAGGGCCTTGAGCTTCATTAAAGTTTTCCTCGATCGATTTTGAGAATGATGAGGCTGGTATGGTTTCTTTCTTCTACTGACTAACATAACCAGCCTCCTGGTCCGGGTTAGTTTCTTCCTTCTCCTGACTAATAGATCCAACCTCCTGGTCCTCTGGGTTGTTTTTATTGTTCAACTCAATACTTTTCTCTACTTCTTTAAAACTCTCTGGTTGGTTGTTAGAGCAAACACAGACTTCTTTATCATTAATGCTATTCCCTATCCTCTTGACTTCATTTTCTAAATCCATAGCATCCTTATTTTTGTTACACTCAGTTGATGAGTCTACTTTTTTATTTACTTTTTGCCAGATCTTTTTGTTCTTGATGTTACTGTCAGTCTTGCTTTCCTTAATTTTCTTGAGTGGACATGATTTTGCCTAATGCCCCGATTTTTCGCAGTGGAAATAGGAAAATGGAAGAGATTTGTATTCTATAGCTTGGGACCATTTACCAAGTTTAGAAATAATTTCTATGGATCAAGGCATATTTGTCATTTGATTAACATTAATGTAGATACGAGAAAAGACTAACCTTGAATTAGCCGCTGTCATCGGGTCAATCACCAAGAGTTCTCCAAAGGATTTTGCAATACCCTTGAAAACTTCCTCATTCTAGTATTCCAGCGGAAGACCCAGGAGATGTGTCCAAACTAGCGTAGAAACAAAGAAGGACTCGTCAAGGGCAAGGTTTGGAGCCCATTTCTGAAGGGCCAGGGATGACTTGCCAAACATCCAGGGGCCTTCGTAGAGAGCTTTATTCATGTCTTCTTCAGAGTTGAAAACAAAGGTGAAAAACCCTCTAGGTAGCGCTACCACATCCACTTGACCTTTAATGAGCCATTTTCTCCTTATGAAGTTCCTAACATCATCAATGTTAGGCCTAAAACCACAGAATTGTCCCACTAGAGTCATGGATAGGCCAGCAATATTCATATCAACCACTTTGTCCGGAATAGAGATAGCAACTAGTCCAAAGGCTGGGTCTGAAATATTTGTGACTTTCGAAAGCCTAGATTTAGCCAACGGCTTCACCCCAAAGAGCGAAGACCATTTTTTTCCTTTACCTCTATCATGTGGGTCCCTAGGTTTTGAATCTTTATCCTCTCCCGATTTTTCTTTTTCCATGTCCTCTTCTGTCACTTGAGATTCTTGACCTCCTGCCTGATTGCCAGTTCTGGTCCCAAAAAAAATGGAATCTCTAGGAAATCCGCCTTCCCCAATAATTCTGCCATTTCCCAATTTGAAATTTGGGATTCCCGCTCCTTTTCACTCCGAACCCGCTCTTATTATTGCCATATTGAAATATTTGTTGATATGGAAGGAGAACTAAAGTTTGTGTTGGTTGATCTGGATGAATGCATAGACAAGTATAAGAAGGTGATTGAGAAGATTACTTTTTGAAGGAGATTTGTGGACATAGGAAAGAGAGCTATTTGATGAATATGAAACAAAGCTTGATGAAAAGTCTAAGGAATGCTCAAAAATTGAAGAGGAAGTGTAAAATATGAAAAAGGAGCTCAAAGATGCTAAAGATAAAATCAGTAATGGCTTAAGATTGAAAGGTGGAAGAGAAATACGAGAATCTATCTTGCAATTTCAGAATAGTGGAGAGTTTGGTGAATGTTCGAAGAACTATGAAGAAGGACAAAATGATGAAGAATGCTACTAATGATAAGAAGACTTTCATGCCTAATTAAAATTTTTAGAAGTTTGTGATAAACTGAATATTTCCTCTTGTTTCTTCCAGGTACTTATTTTTTAAACTAAATTATTTTTTATGCAATCAAGTAGTACACAAAGTGAGTTAATACATAAATGAAATATAAGGAATTATTCTTTCAATAGAATTTTTCATCACTGCAACAAGTTTGGACACAAGGCTAGTGCATGTAGGAGTAGAATGAATATGAACAAGAATGTCAGATCTATCAATGGATATTGTTATGTTTGCAATTGACATGGGCACAAAGCTATTGAATGTGGGAATAAGAATTTAAGGAGAAATGTGAATAGAAATATGATGCAGAATAGTCTGGTATGTTATAATTGTAATGTCGTTGGACATATTGCAAATTTTTGTAAAAGACATAAGGGAAGGAATTCTTTTTTGGAGAATGGAGTGGAGTCTAAAGGAAAAGGAAAGACAGTATGGGTAAAGAAAATAGAAGAGAAGACCGAAGGAAATATTGAAGGTAGTTCGACATCCACTATGGATGCAATTCCCTCTTTTGGTAATTAACTCGGATAGTAAGGTCTAAGGGGGAGCTTCAATGAAAACATCTTTTAGACCCCTCTTGGTTTGATGTTGAGATTCTTCTCAGCATGGCAGATATGTGATGATTTCTAGCGGTTTTGAGTTTAACTAGATGTACATTTTTTAGAGGTTCAATAAATAGTGTATCAGCTTTTTGAAGACTTAATTCAAAAGTATTTATTTCAATGATTATGATCATTTTTGCACTTGAAATTTGAAAAGTGAAGGAGAGTGAAGGAGTGATTTCAAGTGGAAGTGTGAGAAAATGAGTTTGTAGAGTAGAGAATTGGAAAAATGGCAAAAATTGTAAGCATCAATAATGAATCTAGGCCTGTGTATGAGTTGAAACCCTTCATTCCATCAAAAGTAGATCTTGTTGGAGATTTTTCTAGTGTGGATGGTTGAGTTATTCATAAGGAAGATTATTTTTAGTATATTCATGTTTCTTTAGAAGGGTATGATCATGGGAAGAAAAGGTTTTTCAGGCAGAATAATTTGGTTGACAGTTCACAAAGATTGAAAAATGAATTTGATGCCCTAGGAAACAAGGGTTTGGATACTTGGAATAGCTTTTCGATGTTTGAAGATGAAGAGATTATTAGAATTATTCTTAGTAGGATTATTGGTAAGCATACATGGCTTGACAAACCATACTTGATTTTGAAGGAACTGTTGTAGATTGTGATAGGGCTATGTGAAATTGATGAAGTGTCAATGTTGAAATCTATCAAGAATGTTGAAGTGAATTGTTTGACCGGTGTAGTATCAGATGGAAGAGATTTGAGAATTAATTCTATCAAAGATGTAGGCATCAGGTAACAATGGGGATATTGTACAAGGTTTATTTTAGGAGTATAGAAGGTTCTTGTGTGTCTACTAGAGTATATGTAGCTTACAGGATGGCTAGAGAAAATGTTAAATATGATTTGCGTGAGATTTTAAGGTAGTAGTTATTCGATAATATTAAAATGATAAATAATGATATGTACCCATTTCGGTATAGTTCTCTGATTGTCTATCTAGTTTTCTATTTTCTACATGTTTTTCCTAGTGTTGAGAATATTGCATGGAGAAATGGTATGACCATTGGGTCATCGATCAAAGGTTATTTAGATGGTTTGGAAGATATGTCTAAGATGTGTAGAAATTTATTTGAAAAACTTAGAAGTGTTTTGGTCCTAAGGAATTGGATTCCTCCCAAGGTTTTGGATTAGTATGAGAATGACATTGTATTTTTAGTTGATAAGGATAATTGCTTTTTAGAAGTTGTGGTTCTGAGGGTTTCTTGGGTAACTCTATTACCTTATGAGGTTTCTAAAGATGAGTTCATGAGATTAGCAAAGAAACTTCTAATGATGCCAAAGGATTAGAGTGCAAAGAGGTTTGGAATGAGGGATGAGATTCTTGGAAGGTTTGGATTGATGGAGTCAGAGAGGAAAATGAAGATATCAAGGAGACTTTCTAGAGATGCCTCCACTTCTTGTTCCAAGATTTAGAAAAAGGAAAAGAGAGTTCTAAAGAAGAAGGAAATTGGGTCAGTGAATATTGACAGTGATGATGAGGGAGAAGACATAAAGGAAGAATAGGAATTAATTCAATATGTTGTAGCAGAAAAGGTGCAGAGCATTTTTTAAGAAGTGTTTGATAATGATGATGAGCTTACAAAGGATAAGGTGCTTGAGCTGATTGAGAACCCCGGTGGTGTGAAATGTGTTGGTGATTCATATCATAATTATGTGCCTTATGAACATGATGTTATTGAGAAGGCATTTGTGAAATATTTGGTGAAGAATAATCTGGTTGCTACTAATGTTGTTGACCATGTTCCAGACAAGCTTGTTGAGTTGCTAATAGAGAGAATGGATAAAGATAATGTTAAGGGAGAACTTACTAAAGCAAATTTGCATAAGATGATGATAGAGAAATGTAGAAAAAACATCAAGTACTAATTCTTAGTTTGTTGAATTTCAGGAAACCTATTGAAGAGGCTAAGAAGTTGTATAAGTTTTTTTTAAGGTGGCATGTTGCCACATAGAAATTTAAAGATGAAATTGATCGAATTGAGTCTTAGCTAGTTGAGATGGCTAAAGGTTATAAAGTGTCTACTGATATTTATGGAAAAGAAAGGGATAAGAATTGAGAATTCCATAATCAATTAGCACTGAGAAGGAGTCAGAGAGATGAATTAATAAGAATGTTTGGTGAGTTAAGGGTTGATATTGAGTTAAAACTTTCTTCTTATTTGAGATTGTTGGTGGAAGCAAAGAATGTGGATAAGTTTGCCAAGAGCATAAATTTGTTTGATGATGATGTGAATAAATGCATTGATTGTGAAAGTCAGAGTAGAATTTTGGATGCTTTTGTTGCAAATGTGAGGTTGCTTGGTGTTTCAGTATGGTTGTCATTGATGTCAACATACTGATTCTTTATTTCAGCATTTGGTTTGTGCTCCACATTTTTTATATGTTGCAAATGTATCCATGATGTGTTGGCATGTTGTTGGATATTGACTTAAGATTCTATTCTCATGTTTTAGTGGTCTAGAAGTTGTGCTCTACAATTCCATGCAATGATGATAATGATTATTTGGCAGAGTTTGTAGAGCTCCGCATTTTCAGTTCTCCTATTGCATTTTTGGATTTTTGATAGTTATGCATGTATCTTTATTATTCTGATTTGGCACGTGTTGGTGTGCTCTAGAAATGTGTTTTTGGCTATGTTATTTCGTGGTTCGATAACCTCAAATTCTCTATCTTTTGGTCTGGTGATTGGAGTGTTTGGATAACATATTGTTGCATTGTGGTGTGATCCACTTATCATTCCTTTATATCATGGGAATTCTTAGTGAAGAACTATTTTGAATTGTGTTCTATTATCTCCTTGGCCAACTTGAAAATTCTATTTTAGAGATTTGTATATAAAGAATTGTTTTAATGAAATAAACATATAGAAGGATTCATAGGAGGAAGTTGATTGTACAAGGAAGATCTATCTTTGTTCATGTGAAGTGGTTGATCAATATGGTTGTATGCTGATATTGTTTGGTATCGGTGGCAGTGAGCCTAAGGTTTCTTCTAGCATTGCAACAGTGTGTTAGTTGTGCCCTTGTGGTAGATTCTTTCTTTATTCCTCCAAGTAGTGATCCCTCCTTTTTTGTAGAGATTTAACCGAGCACTAAGCCCACCAGTAGCGAGCAGTAGTGAGCCACCTTTATAAAAATTACCTTAACTGGTGTCACCCTAACAGGTGTTTTTCATATTGAGAACTAACATTCTCCATGGTTTTTCCCTTCTTGGGTTTTCTACATCATATATGGTGTTTCATGTGTGTGTTCTTTCATGTTCATATATGTTTATGGTTAAGTATTCTGATTTTTAATCTGTACTGGATCTATTTTTGTGGGAAAAGTAATATATTTTTTACTATACAATTGCTTCACCCCCCCCTCTCAGTTGTCCAAAATATTCAACATTTGGTATCAGATCTTTGGTTCTTAGAAAGTGAGTCTAACTGCTCGAGGAGATTTGAGGCACATAAATTGACTATCCCTACCTTTAAGGATTTGATTACAGTTTCTAAAAAGTTAAGATGAGAGGTTATGTGATTTCTTTAAGTCACAAGACCTGGAAAGCTATGGAAACCAAGTATTCGCTACCGGAAAATGGACCTACTACACCTGATGAGATTGAAGCCTATGAGGAGAATGAATGAGCAAGGTATGATATCTTTAGTTCTTTATCTAAAATTGAATTGGTGAAGGTCGTTACTTTAGAAAATTGTTATGAAGTTTGGGAGATATTGAAAATAATCTATGAAGGAAATGAAAGAGTCAAGCTATCTAAGATGCGGACTGCTAAAGGCACATATGAGAATTTGAAAATGGAGGAAGGTGAAGGAGTTGTAAGCTACTTTCAAAAGGTTGGCAGTGTTGTAAATGAGATTAGAGATCTTGGTGGTGTCTAAGATGAGAAGAATGTGATACAAAAGATCATGAGGACTTTACCTAAGAGTTACAGTGACAAGATTTTAGCTATTGAGGAAACCTATGATCCATCAAAATTTATTAGAGAATAGTTGTTTGGGACTCTGATTGCAATTGAGATGAGGAAGTTTGACAGAGACAAAGAAAAAATAGAAACAATCTTTAAAGCATCAAAAGCTGCACATGAAAATTCAAATGATGATGAGAGTCTGGATGAAATGGAAGCAAACTTTGTGAGAAAGCTATAGAGATGAATAGACAAGTACAAAGGTATGTTACCCCTTAAATATTTTGAATGTGGAAAGATTGATCACTATGCATCTAAATGTCCAAAAAGATGATCAAAGCGAAAATTTAAATAAAACAAAGTAAAATTCAATAAGAAGGCCTACTATGTTAGAGATGACGAGTCAGATTATGAGGATGGTGATTTTTATTATTAGTAGAAGAATATGGACCTAAACCTAATAATTATAAGATTGTTGAGACCGTTGCTTCAACATTGCATGTTAGGAGAGATAGATATGAATGACTAATTGATAGTGGATGTTCAAATCATATGACTTGTGACAAAAGTAAGTTTGTAAAACTTGAAAAATATGATGGTGGTTCAGTCATATTTGGAGACAATCGGACTACTCAAATTGTTGGAATTAGTTCTATTACTTTTCATGGAAAGCATTAACACTAACAATGTTTAATATGTGAAAGGATTACATCATAATCTCTTGACTGTTGGACAAATGCGTAAAATTAGTTACAATTTTGTATTTCAAGATGGTGGCTATGAGATCCGAAAGATATCTAGAACTGTCATTGCTGTGGGGAAAAAGACAAGTGGAAACATGTATCAACTAGAAGTTCCTATAGGACATTTCTTATTATCACAGATCAATGAAAGCTAGTTATGGCACCGCAAGATGTTGCATATCAACTTTGATAATTTGGCGAAGATTAGTATGATAAAAGCTATGAGAGATTTACCAAGACTGAGTAAACTAGATAACAACATTTGCAAAGAATATCAAGTGGGAAAGCAGACAAAAGGAACATTTAGAGGAAAGGAACAATCTTCTACCAAATTACTGGATTTGGTACATATAGACCTATGTGGTCTGACCAAAACAAGGAGTTTGTAAGGTGAGATATATTTCATTCTCTTAATTGATGATCATTCTAGAATGACTTGGGTTGCATTTTTAAGAGAGAAGTCAAAAGCATTAGAAAAATTCAAGATATTCAAAGCTACAATTAAGAATGAATCTGGTAGAAGAATCAAGTGTTGGTATTTTTGATTTTTATGTTCAGATTGTCATTGATGGACACACACTTGCATTAAGATCCTTTTTATATGTATGAGTTAGAACACAACCGGTATTTGTTCCAACCGGTATGTTGTAGGTATGTTGTATTAAAGTCATTAGACTATTAATGTTTTGCAGAATGTGTTTACCGGTCTACATGTTGACCTCAAGCAGTACGAGGGATTGAAGCTGCATAACACATTTTGACCAGTCTTCATTTTTGTCAAACTAGCAACTGGTATTTTGCATGAACCAGTAATACTCTGTGATGAGTTACCAACCAGCATTTTGTGATAAATTATCAATCCACCGATTGTTTGACGGTGTCGACACACTGGCGGTGCTTCTTGTGTCATGTTACTGAGTATGTCTAGATTCATTGAACCTAGGAAATTGAAATGTAATCCTATTGGACCGACACAAAATCAGATTCCTTTAAAAGGGCATCATGTCTAGGGTTTTAGGTTGTTGCTGAAAGGGTTTATGTTGTGACTAGGGTTTAAGGTGGTTGAGGAGTTGAAAAAAATATGAATGTGTAGAAGACTGAAGTAATGCAGGAGTGCATTAAGAATGAGCTATCAAGGATCTAACTGAGTAGTCTGTGCTGTTAGATAGATCAAACACTTGTTGATTACTCACATCTTTGACAAGTCTGTAGCCCTTAACCGGGTAGGCCCAAAAGCCTTTTGTAAAACCCTCTAACAAGGTGGTTCACCTCTGTGAATCTAAAATCCTCTAGCAAGGTAGTCCTTGATCGAACTTATCTCCTAACAAAGATTGAGATTACTAACAAGATCTGTTCTAGTGAAGAACATTGTAAGACCTTAACCGATTTGACCTTAACTAGTCTAGGTTCTATTCTATAGATAGTGACTTGTGAGTTCCATCTCACCGTGGTTTTTCCCATTTGGGTTTCCACTTCAAATATCTTGTGTTATGGTTGTATTGCTTTTGTGAGTGAATGCGTTATTTGAATTTTGGTTTGCAGGTGTGATTACTGGTCTATCTATTAAACTATTTTACTTGTTTATCTTTAGACTGTTTAAGTGTTTAAGTGCAAGATTTTTTGGTATACTAATTCACCCCCCCTCTTAGTATTCATCAATTGGTATTAGAGCCAACCTTTCTATAAGTTTAACCACTTGGAAAGAGATATGGGGGAATACACATTGAGGGAACTTACTCAATGACTCACTTAGTCTAAGCAAGCCTATGATGATCTTATGGTCAAATACAAGGCATCTCAAGCAAAAAGGAGAGAACATGTAGAAAAGTTGATGGAGCTATCTTAAAATAGTTCTGTAGATGAAGCAGACACGGAAGCCCTAATTGCAGAAGTAAATAAGTTGAATGAATCAAACTCCAACCTAAGAAAGGAGTTGGAAAGACTGACTATCTGGATGTGTCAAGAGCTTGAGAACCGGAGAAAAACTGAAGACCTAGTGAAAGAAAGAGATTGTGAGATCTCCAAGTTGAAACAAGAGATGAGTGCCCTAAATGCTCAACTCCATGCAAGAAAGGGGGAAAAGGAAGACATGCAAGGAGAACTAAACACTACCATCTCTGAGAATGAAAATTTGTTGGAAACAAATGCTGCTATTTCCAAAGAACTCTTTGAGTCAAAGGAAATACTTGCTAAGTTCAACAAAAGTACTATCAAGCTAGAGCAAAAGCTTGAGTCGGCTAGACCGGTAAAGAATACCAATGGACTTGGTTTCTCTGGACATGAGGAAGGAGAATCCTCAGGAACAAATGCTGAAGCATCAAAGAAGCAATTGACATTCAAAGATAAAGGTAAGCAAAAATTCAAACCTGTTTGCTTTAACTGTCTTAAAGAATGACACACTGCCAATGTATGTAGGAGCAAATCCTACAATAATTTTCCTTACTTTATTAACAATGTACCTAGATCCAATAAGTTCAATGGTCATTGTTATGCATGCAAAAAGTATGGGCATAGAGCATTTGAATGCAGGTATGTCATGAATGACACTGGAAGATATCCTCAGAGGACCCAAGGAGTTGGTCCTAAACCTTTTGTGAACTGGAATCACAACCAGTTTAATGTCTTCAATCATCAGCCAAGAAGCGGTGACCATCAAGTGGCAACTGGATGGAGAGAAAATTGTATGATTTGCCATGGTCATGGTCACACTGCTGCAACATGCAGAAGGAAGAATGGAAACATGAACAATGGACCTTGGAGAGAACCTGGATTGGTTTGCTATCACTGCAACAAACCGGGTCACATTGCAAGATTTTGCAGAAGCAGAAAGAGTATATCTGATGATATACCGGTCACTCAGGAAGGAGGAATTGATGTTGAAATAGTACAAGCGGACATGAACAAAAATTGGAAGAGGAAACCAGTAATGTTGGAAGAGGAACCGGTTTTTGCACCTAGTGTGGAAATATCAGAACCAACAAACTAAGCTTCAAAAGGCTTAGGTGGAGCAAACAACAAAATGTTTTCGAACCCTTGGTTTATACCAGCAAAAGGCCTTAACCGGTATATGATACCTATCACTTGGCAGAAGACCGAAAATGGTAAAAAGGCAAATTAGGGTTTATGCCCTAATGGAGGAGCATTAATGATGGTAGGTGAGGACTATGTTTAAAAGCATTTCTCACTATCAGTTTTCGAACGAAGAAAAGTTTTTCAAAGAGTAGAGCGACGAAAAGGCGATTTGAGCAGAGATTTGGAGAAATTGAGAAACCGCGAAGGAGATTCAAATTCAAATAGCAAACGGTCAAGTGGAGAACACAAAGCAGTGATTCAACTACTGACGAAGTGAGGAGTAAAGGAGAATCGAAAAGCCCTAAATTTGTGGGTTTTGAAAGGTATTTCTCGAGTTCTTAAAATTTCTACAATGGCTTCCGCATCTCATACCAGTTCTAGTGCATCTATTGAGTCTGAAAGTTTTATTCAGCGGAAGTCAAAGTATAATGCCCTATCAAAAGTTCTGGCTAGAGTGATAGTAGAAGAGGGAATCTCAAATTATGTTGATTGTAAACTTGAAGACCTAGGGTCTCTATCTATCCATACCCAACTAGGTCTGTTTTGTGGACAAGATAAGATGATCAAACTGGAGTATAGTATTCTGGAGAAGAAGAAACTCCACAATGCTCTTTACTTCCTGGAGGATTTAACAGAAGATCATATAAGGATTATTTTGAGCAGGGTCCATGGTGACAAAATGTACTTGGAGAGGATGCATGATATCATGCTGCAGGCAATTCATGTAGTCATCGGTTTTTGCAATACATGGGAAGTACCAACCCTAAGGATAGTTAGCAAAATTGAGATGTCCAAGCTCACCAGTTTAGTGAGTGACTCACGGGGCATGACTGTAAATTCAATCAAGGATGATCTTGTTAAGTATTCCTGCATGGTGATAGGCTACTGGACGTTCTCAGCCAGTAGAATCAACTCTATATCTACTACAGTGGTAAATGCTGCTTTCCAAATGATAAAGGAGGATGCATCATTTGACCTATGCACTGGTATGCAAAGACAACTCCTATTGAACCTGAAATCAATCAAACAAGATAATGCACTGAGGTTCAAGTTTGGACAACTATTGGTTGGGTTGTTCTTTTACTTTCAAGGATACTTCCCAGGAGTAGGAGATGTTCAGTGGTCTGGTGACCAACCGGTAACCAAGCAAATCAAGGAAAGCATTGAAGCACTTGGAACCGGTTACCCTGATATTCTGAACAAGTATTTTGATGAGTTTAGAAGGAAGATGAGCCAAAGAGTGAGGATATCAGGAGACAACATCAAGAAATATGAAGATGATATCTTCTTCACCATCCAAGTAGACAAATGTATAATGGAGGGTGTTGAGCCTAGAATGGAAGAAGTGGAGCCAATGGGCTATGAGGTGATGTACGACATGTTGGAAGGGTATGCCTCTACCCTTATTGCCTCACTGCTTGATCCTAAGGTGAAGAGAACTAGCACCTACCTGGAGAGGATGGCACCAGTTGAGGAACCAATAGCAGTGAAAGAGAAAGGACTGGCAGTGAAGAAGGCAAAGGCAGTGCCTACAGCATCAGCACCAATTACTACTGCAACTCCAAAATTGACCAAGCAGTCACCAGATAAGAAGAAACCGGAAGTTGCACCAGCTAAAGTATTCTAGAGAAAGAGGAAGATGAGAAGCAACTCTCCAGACTCAAAAGAAACTGTGTCTGAGGAGCAGCCCAAAAAGGCGAGATAGACAAGAAAGAAGACACAGAGTGAACTGACATCTTCAGCACCAGTAAATATAGATATCTCCTCCTATAAACCTTTGACACATTGTCAAAGAACAATAAAGAATATTAGGAGAAAAGTGTTAAATGATTTACTTGAGTGTTTCGATGACTTCAATGAGGATGAAAAGGAAGTGGTTGAAAAGGAAATAATTTAGTATCTGTGTAGTAATGACCAATCGCCCTTAGAGATTAAGTCTCAGACACTGGATTTTTTATATATGTCATTAGATAATAGATGACGCATTGCCATAGAGAAAGAACAGGAAATTAGAGAGAAGGTTTTTGCACAGTACTTTTCCAACCTGTCAAATTCTGAATTATATGATGTTATTGATCTAAATAAAGGACTCTTCTTCACTAGAAAAAGAAGACTCTGGCTGTTAGAAGGTAGAGTTGCTGATGTCAAAAAGGACACCCATCTGTTTATGCAAATTGTTGTCCAGACTCACAAAGAACGTTTGGCCAACCGACAAGTAGAAGAATAACCGATTATATCCAAACCAGATGAAGCATTTGATGATGAAGGAAATCTGGTTGTAGAACCAATCGACACTATTGATGTCGATGCCCTAGATGTAGAAGATGTCACTTAGGACATACCTTCTGAGGGAATAGGACAAGAGTATCAGGCCGAACAAGGCAATGAGTAAGCCGAGGACAAATAGGAAGCGGCTAGGGAATAGGCAGAGAAGAAGAAGAGGGATGAAGATGAGGAAAAGTGGAAAGAGGAAGAGAAGAAAAGAAAAGGTGAAGAGAAGAAGAGACAAGAAGATGAGAGGAAAAAGAAAGAAGAAGAGGATAAAGAAGAGAAGAAGCAGAAGGAAGAGGAAAAGAAGAAGAAGGAAGAGGAAGATAAAGAAGAGGAAAAGTGGAAAGAAGAAGAAAAGAAAAAGATGGAAGAGGAAGAGAAAGAAGAGGAGAAGAGGAAGGAAGCTGAGAGGAAGAAGAAGGAAGAGGAAGACAAGGAACAGGAAAAGAAGAAGGTGTAGCGTCCTAAAATTGCGACACTTGCAATTTCGACTACATTTGGGTCTTCACGATGGTGATGCAACACGGAACTTGAATGGAGACCCCGAAACTTGTTCATGACATCAAAAACTGCATTTTTCAGCACCCTGGCCTGATCCTCCTTGCACCCTGCTATCCCTGGAGGTGGGACCATGGCGCCCAGTGCCCTGGTCCTTCAGGACTAGGGCACCTAGTGCCCTGGTCCCCCAGGACCATGGCGCCCAGCGCCCTGGTCCTGGCCCTATTTTGGGCCCGGTCTCTTTTGGGGCTTCGGGTCTTTATGTTTGCAAATTGGAAAATATTGTTTCCTGGTCGGCCTAAGGTCAGGAAAATAAGTCTTTCTACCCTAATTGACAAGTATATAAACTACATTTCCTCTCCCATTTTGGGAAGAGGGGAAAAGAGGCGAAAGCGATATTCAAACATTCAAACATTCAAGCATTCAAGCATTCCTTCAAGCAATTGAGCATTCTAAGTCTCCATTCAAGGCTAAGTGTTGCATTCAAGACAAGGATTCAACCATTGAAGAGGAGATCACATACAACATACAACATACTACATACATTACACCTTCACATGTAAGAATACAAACATTCTTACAACAAGGTATCAGTACTTGTTTACATTACAAACATTTACATTTACAGCATTCTCATTTCTTGGTTAATTCCAAAATCGGGGTTTGACTTAAAGGCAAACCCCTCATCCCTAACCCCCCAATCATCCTCTCTTTTCTGTGTGTAGGTTGCAGGTACGCGGCTGTAATTGAAGATCTGGAATCCTTGTGTAGAGACGAACAGATCCCCCTTTGTTTCGCGGATTTTTCGGAGGACCGTGTGCACGCCGGGCACCATCGTCCCGTCAACTTTCGCTCAAATTTGTAGAACAGCACCGTCTTGACATTTTACTGCTAATTCCAGGTCCGCAGCTTCATCCTATATCCCTATCTCTATTTATAAGCGAATCTTTCCTACTTTACATGCATTCCTAGTTCAATCTTTCTATCTACATTCTTTACAAAAGAGGGTATCCTTGATGTCTTAACCCTTGAAACTCATATAGAATCCAATCTTGCATTGTGTGGGATTGGATCTTGTGGGTTTCAACCCCTCTTTTGAATGTAAAGTCTCCCCTAAGTGAAAACCATCAACCCTAGTGACTCTCCCTTCTCTCTCCTTGGGGTTGGGGAGGGTAGAACAACTAGGGTTCGATTTTTCCGATTTACATTTTGGTGAACCCAACGTGAACATCCTCATTCTGATTATTCATGGTTAGATCTGAAAATTTGTTTCCTTAATTACATTTCCATGTTTGATCTTTTGCAAATTTTAGAGGCTAATTGCATAAAAACCCTAAAATTTTCTTTTTAGTAATTAAACTTGTGAAATGTTTAATTGTTAATGCTTGTTTCAGATCTACCCTTCTATTGCAAATTGTCAATTCATATTTGTGCTTTAATTTTGAAAATTAAGTGGTTAAATGTCAAAATCCTAATTTTTAAGACCTTCTTGATTCAACCTTTGACTGATAATTTCACTAATCAAAACACCTCCAAATCGGCTGTAACTTTGGATTTCGCAATAAAATCACAATATCTTTCATCCCTGAAAATTTGGAAAAAAGTTGCGAGGACCGTGTGCACCCCGAGCGCCATTGTCCCCGACATTTTTTCCGAAATTTCGGGAGCTAGATCTTACTGTATTTTTCTGCTAAAATCCAGAATTTTGGCTGATTTTATCAATTTTAACACTCTCAAAATTAAAGTCAAAGTTGGTCTAGTGATTGCTTGGATTGAGGCTTCTAATCATTCAAAAATTGTTGAAATTGAAATTCATATCAAAATTGTGTTTCTTACTGTCCTAAATCTAAAAAGTGTGTTGGCATTCATTCAAAATTTCAGTGTTTTATTCAAATCTTTGCAATTTGTGACTTTTGAAATTAAGTGTTTAATTGCAACAACTTTGATTTCCACTTTCAAATTTGAATTTTGCATGAAATCAAGTCAACTTTTAAGTTTCGAAACTTGCATTGCTTTCAGCATTCCCTCTAAAATCATAAAATTCAAAATTTCAGTTTCCCCCTCTTTTTCAAAATTCAAATTTTACATTTTTCAACAATCTTGGTAGGGTTCAATTTTGAGATTGCAACTTTAATTTGGCCTATCTACAGATCGTAAAATCACTCAATTTTTTCAGATTAGATTTAAAATCATCATAACTTTCATCCCTGAAAATTTCAAAAAAAGTTGCGAGGACCGTGTGCACTCCGTTCGCCACGGTCCCGGACATTTTTTCCGAAATTTTGGGAGATTGTCCTGATTGCATTTAACAGCTTAAATCTAGGAGATTGGCTGATTTTATTGAAATTTGCTACCTCTAAAATTCAAAATCTTCTCTCTCTCTTTAGTGCATGAGTTTTACAACAATAAGCCCTACTTACACTATTCCCGTTAGACGAAGCCTTAGAATTAAGTCTTTCCAAGGTGTAATTACCGAGGAGATGGAACCTAATTTGAATGGCCTTTTTAACGAGGACATGGGTAATTCCTCTAATCCTCCTAATGATGAAGAAGCTCTCCATGAGGTTTCTATAGAACAACTTTCAAAATTGGATAACCAATTTGATGATTTTCGACAATGGATGTCTCAAGAATACCCCGATAGTCAAGGTCTTTCATTAATTGAGGGTCTAAAACGTATGGTTCAAAGTGATAAGAATGGAATTGATATTTTGCGTGGTATTGCACACATTGTGGATTCGAATGTGATGCCGATGAAGAGTTGTGCCGAAACCTTAGGTTATACACAACCTCCTACTCAAGTCAATCATTCTATTCCTTTGACAACTTCTATTGCTAGTATACCTACTTTTACATCAAACATAATGACTACTTCAATACAAGACATTCCACCTATGATCACCAGTCATGGGGGCAATCCTTCTTCTTCAATCAACCCTCTTCCTTCATTCAATCCGACTTCTTCATTCATTCCTTCAATGAGTGTTCCTATTATATCTCCACAAATGAACATGACGCAAGGGGGTAATTCATTTAATCATTCCATTCCTCCTTGTAGTGTTCCTCCTTTCCAATCATCTCCTATGACTAACTATCATAGTGTCCCACCACCTTACTCTCTACCTTCTTTCAATAACATAACACATCCATCACAATCTAACACGTCTAATATGAATTCTTTGACTGAAGCACCCATTAACAATCTTGCACAAACTGTCTCTTCTTTACAGCAACAAATTGCCTCTATGAATCAATCTAAGTTTAGTGTGCCCACATTTGATGTTGCGAGCCCACTTTCTCTTGACATTGTTCGAGCTATCCCCCCTAAACATGTTGAAATTCCACATTTGGAGCTTTATAATGGTAAGGGTGATCCTCTAACACATGTTAAGACCTTTCAAACCATATGTACTGATTTTGCTTATGACCAAAGGTTGCTTGCAAAACTGTTTACTAAAACATTAAGAGATAAATCCCTACAATGGTATTGCTCGTTGCCTTCTTATTCTATTACTTCTTTCGAACAAATTGCAAATGCTTTCATTCAACAATTTCAAAACAATATAAGTCCTAAAGTTACTTGGATTGATTTAATGCATTGTAAACAAGGTGTTAAAGAAAAAGTGACTGATTTCATTGGTAGATATAAGCATTTGTATGCTCAAATTCCTTTTCCAGTGCCTGACAATGATATTCAAAGAATCTTTATTTCTAATTTACAAAAAGATATTAGAGAAAAACTTCTATTTTCTGAGTTTACTTCTTTCCAATAGTTGTGCGCAACTCTTCACAATTATCAACTGACTGTGAGTCAAATGGAACAAGCAAATCCTATGGCTCCGAGTGATAAGGGTGATAGTAGTCAACAACCATTTGGGAAGTTTAAACTGAATAGAGAGTCCATTAAATTCAATGAAAACATCATCAACAACAATGTGAATGCAGCATCAGGTGTGCCTCCTATTTCTAAGTTTTTCAAGAAAGAAAGAAAGTTTACTCCTTTGAATGAATCATTGCATAGTATTATGAATAAGTTATTGGAACAAAATGTGCTTATTCTTCCTCCTATAAGGCAAATAGATCCTGCAAAGATTAACTCACCCTATTTTGATAAAAAATCTTTTTGTCAATTTCATCGTCATCCTGGGCATGATACTGAAAAATGTTTTTCTTTAAAGGGTAAAATTCAAGATTTGATTGATAATAATACTATCTTTGTTTCTGGTGTGAATGATAAAGGCAACACATCTGTAGCTCCTCCTAACCAAAATCTTCAGATTTTTACTGATCCATTACCTTCTCATACCTCTAATGCGATTGATACTACTGATTCCTCTGTCTCACCTGATGATCTTGTGTCCATGACTCCGAATGTGATTAACTTTGTGGAATAGCAGAAAATCCCTAAAGAACCTTCCATCACCTTTGATTCTAGTGAAACTATCAGGGCACCTGATGGTCCTTTATATATAGTTGCAAAAGTCAAGAATACACCTTGTCGTGGAGTGCTTATTGATCCTTCTTGTATGGTTAATATCATTACTGAAGAATTTCTTTTTACTTTGCAATTGAATCAAGTGATATATGATGAAACAAATGTGGTTGTGAAAGTATTTGATGCATTTTCTTCTCCTGCAATTGGTTCTATTACATTACCTATTGAGGTCCATAACAAATCCCTTGATGTGGACTTTGCTATTATTCCATCATCTGAACAATTTCGTGTGAAGCTAGGCTACCCTTGGCTATCTTCCATGAAAGCTATTGCTTCTCCTATTCACAAGTGTTTGAAATTTCCCCACAATGGTGAAGTTGTTACTGTCAATCATAGTCTCTTTAAACCAGCTGAAAGAACTTCTAGTGTTCCTATTGATTACTTTTGGCCTAAACAATTCCAATCTCTTCCTCCGCGAAGTGAACATCTTTTTAAATCTTATCAAAAGTGGAAAAAAGATATGATCCTATCTCTAAGTGAACCTAGAACACCCAAACTTGACACTCCTATCATTCTTGAGAAGGAATTTCTTCCTTTGAAAGATAAAACTAATGTCTTTCCTCAAGGAGATTCCCAACCCATCCCTATGGATGTGACTATGCCTATGATTAATAAACTTCCTAAAAGTAGACCTATCCCTCCTTGTCATGATGGACTTGGTCTCCTTCCTAAACCAAATATTTCTCCCTTATATGGAGCAGTTCCTCCTCCTTCCTCTTATGGAGAGAAGAGACCTTCCTCTTCTCCTATTGTTCAACCTAAGAGACCACAACCTAAACACCCAAGTGATAAGGATGAGAACATTCCTCCTCCTCAATCTTCTCAACTCCCTACTAAGACTAGACGGAATCGTTCTGCACGTGAACGCCGACGAAAGCATTGTCTTAAAGTTCAAACTTTGCAATCCCCAAAAACACCTTCAACCAGTATTATTCCATTTTCTCCTCAGCCGACGATTGAGCCGAAATCTCCTAAACATAAGATGCATGATGGTCTTGATCCTGTGCAAGTTAAAGATCCTATTTTTATAAATCTTGATGATGATATAGATGAAAATGTTATTCATGATGAAAATGTTACTCCTATTCATTCTGATAGTGAATATGAATATGTTGATAACCATCTATCTAACGAATTTTCTAAAGCACTTATCCTAGCTCCTAGACAAGAACAACGTGGCTTAGAACATGAACATAGCCCTTGTTTGGATCTTGTGATAGCTCCATCTGCTGTGTTGGATGTTCCTCCTCTAGCGTGTTTCCTACCTTCCCAAAATATTGATCAGCAAGATCGGGGGGTAGATGACGTGCTAGACTAGTTCATTAGCATAGCAGACTCTCTCCTCCTCTCTTTTGTTACTTCTTCTATGTGTTATTCTCATTCTTCTATTTGTTGTCCTTAGTGTTGTCTACTTGAGGACGATGCAAAACATTGAGATCTCTTTTGGTCTCTCTCATGTTGACTCAAAAGACACATGTGTTCCCTTCTTCTAGGTGACCTTCCTTGATTGGGGAATGAAGAACAATTATGCATACCTACATATGATATACATGAATTATCATACAACATACTGACCCCGAGGAAAGCGAAGTCACCTCGTGCTTTATGTTTTGTGTCTATTATCCTCGGGCTTATCTCACACTTGGGGGCTAAATCCTTGTGGTAATGTGCTCCTTTCTCATTTCTTATATGTATCACTACCTTAAAGCAATCACTCCCGGTGAGGCGTGTGCAATCGCTTTAACGTAGGGGGGCATACATCCCGTTCATATCTTTTCAAGATACTTGAAAATTTCTTGATAAATTTAGCTTTGCCTTGAAAACTTTTGATATCTTTCTTGCATGACTCATAGTGAGGGAACCTTATTACTGATAGTCATGGTTCTCCCTCGTGATCTTCCCTTTTACTTTGTCAATCAAAGTCGTAAGATCCTTAGTCCACTGGGGGCTTGGTGTATCTTGCCTCCTTGACGTGGTGAAAGTTTTTCAATGTTGTTTCCTTGTACTTTACCAGAAGTATGAGCGTACACTTATACTCCCACTAAAGTGGGGGCTAACTGTAGCATCCTAAAATTGTGACACTTGCAATTTCGACTGCATTTGGGTCTTCATGATGGCGATGCAACACGGAACCTGAATGGAGACCCCGAAACTTGTTCATGACATCAAAAACTGCATTTTTCAGCACCCTGTTATCCCTGGAGGTGGGACCATGGCGCCCAGCACCCTGGTCCTTCAGGACTAGGGTGCCCAGCGCCCTAGTCCCCTAGGACCATGGCGCCCAGCGCCCTGGTCCCTGGCCCTATTTTGGGCCCGGTCTCTTTTGGGGCTTCGGGTCTTTATGTTTGCAAATTGGAAAATATTGTTTCCTAGTCGGCCTAAGGTCGGGAAAATTACTCTTTCTACCCTAATTGACAAGTATATAAACTACATTTCCTCTCCCATTTTGGGAAGAGGGGAAAAGAGGCGAAAGCGATATTCAAACATTCAAACATTCAAGCATTCAAGTATTCCTCCAAGCAATTGAGCATTCTAAGTCTCCATTCAAGGCTAAGTGTTGCATTCAAGACAAGGATTCAACCATTGAAGAGGAGATCACATACAACATACAACATACTACATACATTACACCTTCGCATGTAAGAATACAAACATTCTTACAACAAGGTATCAGTACTTGTTTACATTACAAACATTTACATTTACAGCATTCTCATTTCTTGGTTAATTCCAAAATCGGGGTTTGACCTAAAGGCAAATCTCTCATCCCTAACCCCCCAATTGTCCTCTCTTTTCTATGTGTAGGTTGCAGGTACGCGGCTATAATTGAAGATCTGGAATCTTTGTGCAGAGATGAACATATCCCCCTTCGTTTCGCGGATTTTTCGGAGGACCGTGTGCACGTCGGGCGCCATCGTCCCGTCAACTTTCACTCAAATTTGTAGAACAGCACCGCCTTGACATTTTACTGCTAATTCCAAGTCTGCAGCTTCATCCCATATCCCTATCTCTGTTTATAAGCAAATCTTTCCTACTTTACATGCATTCCTAGTTCAATCTTTCTATCTACATTCTTTACAAAAGAGGGTATCCTTGATGTCTTAACCCTTGAAACTCATATAGAATCCAATCTTGCATTGTGTGGGATTAGATCTTGTGGGTTTCAACCCCTCTTTTGAATGTAAAGTCTCCCCTAAGTGAAAACCATCAACCCTAGTGACTCTCCCTTCTCTCTCCTTGGGGTTGGGGAGGGGAGAACAACTAGGGTTTGATTTTTCTGCTTTACAGAAGGAAGTAGAGAAAAAGAAGAAGGAAGAAGAAGATAAGAAAGTGGAAAAGGACAAGACAGGAGAAGTGGAGAAGAGCACACAGATGGAGACTCTGAAGGCAACCGAGAGTCAAGCCAAACTAGCTGATATCAGCAGTCCTATCAATCTCTAGTCTACAAATGAATCGGAGCTAATGCAGAGCATCAAGGTAGCTCAAGAGCGACTTGAAAACATTCGACGGAAGAAGGAGCAGGATGTAATCCAAGTTGCTATGGATACGCTTACCTATTTGATACCCGGTATAAATCTTCCAAACACCGATTCTTCATTACTTAGACTAAAGCTCCTATGCACAATAGTAGATGATCAAGTGCAGAGTCTTGAAGAGGCAGCAGAGGCTAATGTCAAGAAGGATTATCAAAAGGCTCTTAATATAGCTCTGGTGAAAAAGTTGAATGAGCTTCGGTTTGAACTGAAGAAATAACAAAAGGATATAAGGGACACTCTAGATGAGGGGACTATGCTTCTCAGCAAAATCTGTCAACCCCATTTGTTCTATGGTGATGTGCTAGCTTAGAAACAAAAACTTGAATAGGACTTGCAGTCCTACTTGAGCACATTCAAGCTGCCCTATGATTCCTTCACAACTTATGGGAAAACCGTTCACTGGTTTCATATCCAGTCAGCCAAAATGGAGCAAGAGATCAGTACACGGTCTAGAGATTTGTAGGAGCTACAACTGGTTTTACTCCCATGTCTGCAAATTCTTCAGAAGTGTTATTTGAACCTGGATGCCTTGACAATTACACAGGAGATTAGCACAGTTGATGCCATGGAAGAATAGGTCTCCCAGATGCAAACAGAGAAAGAAGTGGCTACCTCCCTACTTGAGTCCTGGTCTCTATCAATGAAGCAATTCTTGCAGGACTATAAATCTATTTTTGACAAGTACCACTCCTTATTGTCATAAACTTTTATTGTTTTAATATCAAATGGAAGTAGGGTTGTTCAGTGGTACTTTGTCATTGTTGGCAAAGGGGGAGAAGTACTCTATTTTGGAGAAGTATAGGGGAGAAGTATCTAGTTTTAAAAAATTTCTATATGCTTTGATATATGCTCTGTATGCAAAATTTCTATTCATTGTATTGTTAAAGGGATAGTGCATATGCTTAGGGGGAGCAATTTTGCTAATGGCATGATTTTGTTGTAAAACACTTAGATGTCAAAATTTTATTTCCTAAGTGTTGCCATCAATGCCAAAGGGGGAGATTGTTGGTATTTTTGATGTTTATGTTGTGATTGTCATTTATGGACACACACTTGCATTAAGATCCTCTTTATATGTATGAGTTAGAACACAACCAGTATTTGTTCCAACCGGTATGTTGTAGGTATGTTGTATTATAGTCATTAGACTATTGATGCTTTACAAAATGTGTTTACCGGTCTAAAGCGGCATGTTGACCTCAAGCAGTGCGAGGGATTAAAGTGACATAACACATTATGACTAGTCTTCATTTTTGTCAAACCGGCAACCGGTATTTTGCATGAACCGGTAATACTCTATGATGAGTTACCAATTGGCATTTTGTGATAAATTATCAATCCACCGATTGTTTGACGGTGCTGACACACTGGCGGTGCTTCTTGTGTCATGTTATTGAGTGTGTCTAGATTCATTGAACCTAGGAAATTGAAATGTAATCCTATTGGACTGACATGAAAATAGATTCCTTTAAAAGGACATCATGTCTAGGGTTTTAGGTTGTTGCTAAAAGGGTTTATGTTGTGACTAGGGTCTAAGGTGGTTGAGGAGTTGAAAAGAATATGAATGTGTAGAAGACTGAAGTAATGCAAGAGTGCATTAAGAATGAGCTATCAAGGATCTAACTGAGCAGTTCATGCTATTAGATAGATCAAACACTTGTTGATTACTCACATCTTTGACAAGTCTGTAGCCCTTAACCAGGCAGGCTCAAGAGCCTTTTGTAAAATCCTCTAACAAGGTGGTTCACCTCTATGAATCTAAAATCCTCTAGCAAGGTAGTCCTTGATCGAACTTATCTCCTAACAGAGATTGAGATTCCTAACAGGATCTGTTTTGGTGAAGAACATTGTAAGACCTTAACCGGTCTGACCTTAACTAGTCTGTTTCTATTCTACAGATAGTGACTTGTGAGTTCCATCTCACCGTGGTTTTTCCCATTTGGGTTTCCATGTCAAATATCTTGTGTTATGGTTGTATTGCTTTTGTGGGTGAATGCGTTATTTGCATTTTGGTTTGCATGTGTGATAATCGGTCTATCTGTTAAACTGTTTTACCAGTTTATCTTTAGATTGTTTAAGTGTTTAAGTGCAATATTTTTTGGTATACTAATTCACCCCCCCTCTTAGTATTCATCATCCAATTCTTGAGATCTAACAAAGGAGGTGACTTTATTTCTGATGAATTTGATACTTTATGTGAGAAATTTGGAATTAGAAGGTATTTGTCAGCTCTTATAACACCTCAGCAAAATGTCATAGCTGAAAAAATGAAAAGACTATTCAAGAGGTGGAAAGAACTATGATCAAAGAAGAAAATCTTCCAGAAATTTAATAGAGAGAAGTTATACACAAGGTTGTGTATACCATTAACAAAGTTCTATTTAGAAAAAAGTATGGGGAGACATCATATGAGTTATGGTATGGAAGGATCCCATAAATGAAATACTTCAAAGTTTTTGGAAGTAAATGTTATATCCAAAGAGATGAAGTAAAACTTGGAAAGTTTGATAGCAAAGAAGATGAAGGTATATTTCTTGGTTATTGTACAAAGATAAAGGCTTACAAATGTTATAACAAGAGGTTGAATAAAATTGTTGAAAGTGCAAATGTGAAGGTTGATGAGAACGGTTCAAAATAAAATAGTATTCAAGCAAGGTATGAATCTGATGAAGAAGAAAAAAATAACAAGGATGAAAACAAGCAGAAAGAAACTCAGGTTTCTCTGGCAACTGTATCCAAAATCCCAAGGTATGTATAGAAAAATCACTTCAATAATCAAACTATAGGAGACAAAAATAGAGGAGTCATTACAAGAATCAAAGCTACTGAAGAACAAGTTCTTTCGTGTTTACCTTATGAATCTGAACCTAATACAGTTGAAGAAGCCTACAAATATCAGAATTGGATGAAAACAATGAAGGAAGAGTTGGACCAAATTGAGAAAAATTAGACTTGGGAACTGGTATCTAGATTAGTAGATAAGAATGTTATTGGAACAATGTGGGTGCTCTTGAGTAAGCTTCATGCAGATGGTTAGTTTGTGATAAACAAAGAAAGATTGGTATGCAAAGGTTACACACAGGTTGAAGGAATTAATTTTGAAGAAACTTATGCTCCTATTGCTAGAATGGAGGCTATTAGGATGTTTTTGGCTTTTCCAACATATAAGGATTTCAAAGTCTATCAAATGGATGTGAAGTTGGCAGTTCTGCATGGAGAGTTGAAAGAAGAAGTCTACATCAAACAACTAGAAGGATTCAAGTTATCAGATGATCTGGATGTTGTTTGTAGATTGAAGAAGGTGGTGTATCGATTGAAGCAAGCTCCTAGAGCTTGGTGTGGATAGCTAGATAAGTATCTACTGAATCAAGGTTTTAAAAAAGGGCCAGCTGATAGAAATCTTTACTTCAAAATTGAATCAAGTAAGATCTTAATTTTTTTTGTATATGTGGATGATATAATTTTTGGAGAAAATGATGACGTGTGCAAGAGGTTTTCTAGTGAGATGCCAAAGGAATTTGAAATGTCTATGATTGGTGAGTTAAATTTCTTTCTTAGATTGCAAGTGAATCAAAACATTAAAGGGAATTTTCATTTCTCAGTCAAAATATGTTAGAGAGCTAGTTAACAAGTTTGGATTGGAGAATTCCAAACTATTATGCACTCCAATGTCTAGCAGATGCAAGTTGACTAATGATGATAAATCTCCTAAGACTGATGCAAGCAAGTATAGATAAATGATCAGAGGATTGCTATATTTGACTACTACAAGATCAGATGCCATGTATGTTGTTTGTCTTGTAGCCATATTTCAGCAAGAACCGAAAGAGTCACATGTTGTAGTAAAGAGGGTATTTAGATATTTGAAAGGAACAAAATATTTTGAACTTTGGTATTCTAGAGGATCAAACTTTACTTTGAAAGCTTATTCTAATTTAGATTGGGTAGGAAGTGTTGATGACGGAAAAAGTACAAGTGGTGGATCATTTTTCCTTGGCTCCCAATTAGTTGCACAGTTAAGTAAGAAGCAAGATTCTATATCTTTATCTACCACATAAGTTGAGTAAATTGTAGTTGTTTCATGCTGGACTTAGGTGCTTTGGATGAAATGGACACTAAAGGATATTGGCCCATATTGTTTGATAAAACTATCTCAATCATGTGTGATAATACATGTGCAATCAATATTTCTAAGAACCCAACATTGCATTCTAGAACAAAGCATATTTATATTCAGTATCATTTCTTGAGAGAAGGTTTTAGACAGTGAAGTAAAACTTGAATATATACCTATGAAAGAGAAAGTTGTATATATCTTTACGAAGGATTTTTGCAAATATACTTTTGAGTATCTCCAACAGATGTTGGGGGTCATGCCCCTTCCTAGTTTAAACTAAGTGCATTTAGCAGTGCATTAGCCTAAGATATTTCATCCATATTTCACTCTGGGCTAATGTTTGGGGCTTCCTCTTAGGGGGAGCAGTGTGAGTTCTAAGTTGAGTTGATGTTCACCTTTGTCTTTGATGTCAAAGGGGGAGAATTTTGGATAATTTTTGTGAGCTATTGGAGAAATTGTTTGTCATTGATGAATGTTGCCATCAATAACAAAGGGGGAGATTGTTACAAATGTGAGGTTTTTTGGTGTTTTGGTATGGTTGTCATTGATGTCAACATACTAATTCTATGTAACAACATTTGGTTTGTGCTCCGCTTTTGATATGTTGCAAATGTATTCATGATGTGTTGGCATGTTGTTGGATATTGCCTTAAGATTCCACTCTCATGTTTTAGTGGTCCATAAGTTGCGCTCCGGAAGCCTATGCAGTGATGATAATGAGTGTCTAGAAAATTTTGCAGAGATTTGCATTGCTTTGTATTTACGGTTCTCCCATTGCGTTTTTGGATTTTTTATAATCATGCATGTATCTTTGTTATTCTTATTTGACACATGTTGGTGTTCTCTGGAAATGTGTTTTGGCTATGTTACATAAAAAATGACTGTAATGAAATAAACATATAGAAGGATTCATAAAAGGAAGTTGATTGTAAAAGGAAGATCTATCTTTGTTGATGTGGAGTGGTTGATCAGTATGGTTGTATGTTGATGATGCTTGGCACCAGTGGTAGTGAGCCTAAAGTTTCATCTGTTATTACAACAAGTGGCAGTTGTACACATGTGGTGGATTCTTTCTTCCTCTAGACAGTGAGCCCTCATTTTTTTGGTGGTTTTAGTTGTTAGACATTTCAAATAACCAGAAGACAATTGAGAGGGGGGGTGAATCAATTGTCACCAGATTACCAGAACCTTAAGCAATTAAAACTTTAATATCGGAACACATAAGATCAATATTAGAATGCATAAACCAATTACCAAAATAGAAGATATACCAATTAAGCACACACAACAATTAGAGAATAAATACCATCCACATGACACCAAGATTTGTACGTGGAAAACCCGGTAAAGGGAAAAACCATGGTGGGAAGCCTGCCCACAGTCAGATAATACTTTTGCAGTAAGTATGTGATTACAAATTGAGGGGCCTGCACTTGTAGGAAGGCCAACTGCCTAGAGCACAATGCTCATTACAAAAGGAGTCTCACTGACTACATAAAAATCTAGACTATAATCTGGAAGGAAGAATGAACTGCAATGATAGCATCTCCTATGTCTAAATACAGTTTCGGTTAAGCTCAATATCGGAGGACTTAATCCTCTTGCATAAACCCAACTCGATCCCCAATGATTGACCAAATCCTCTGCATGAATGATTATTACATTATTCACTCCTATACCATCCTTTATATTCTATTTTATGATCTACAATGAGATCTTACATCATATATATATAAAACCCTCAACCATAAACAATAAGGCTGGCTACCAGACAATAAAGAAATTACATAATTATAAAACATGTCGGCTCGAGACCAAACAAATAATATCCAACCCATAAGACATCTCAAAAACACATTGAGAAGTCCAACAACACGTTACATTAAGCCGGTCCAAAACCTAGATAGTACTTGACCCAATTTAGGTCCACACATGCTAAAGCAATGATCCCAATCAGCCAAGTCTTGAACACAATCACCATCACCATCTCGAATCTTTACTAGAAGCCACACCAATACCACGTATGCATAACATCAAAGATCTTCAACAAAGCTATGCCGATGAAACCCTCACCGGATCAACAAACCAAGCTTACTAGCATATAAGATAGCATCCAATCACCAAATCAAAACCAACTGACTGAACATGAATCTGAGTAGCATGAATAGAAAATCTAAGCCAATTCCAAAAGCCAAAGTATTCTAGAGTATATCAGATCATCATGATCTAATCCAACCATAAACCAAACAACCTACTAGGACCAGGATGATACCGGTAAACAACCAAGATAGCTAGTGTTGACATCAATGACAAAACATCAATGCAACACATAATCAATTCCTCCAAATGGCAACACTAGATGTGAAAAGCATCCAAGTGCCAATAAATGCCAAACAAATCTCCCACACAAGAATATAGTAATGAATTTCTAATCCATACTCTCCCTATAGATGATATATGAGTTAAGTTCTACAAATTTCTCCCCCTAATGTATATATCTCCTTAAGTTTTTCACATGAATATCTCTCCCCCTTTGACATCAATGCCAAAAATCTGACAAAAATATCAAAGCAAAAACATAAACCACTGAATCACAAGACTAGCTACTCCCCCTAAGTAGTAGTATCACCACATCAATCCAGAATGAATAATATCTCTGATAATGCATACCAGACTGATGCCAAATAGCATCAATCAGTTCTCTACCAGAGGGGCAGAAACCCCTAATCTGTATCTGAGGTATGCAAATGATTCTTTAGGCAAAGGTTTAGTGAAGATGTCTGCAATTTGCTCTTTAGTGTTCACATAAACCAATCTAACTTCATTTTCTTCCACCTTCTCCTTCAAAAAGTTATACTTGATAAATATGTGCTTTGCCTTAGATTGAAATACCAGATTCTTTGATATGTCAATAGCAGCAGAGTTATCACAGTGAATAGCTACCAGTCCGTTGCAATGCACTTTTATGTCCTTCAACATTTGCTTCATCCATAGAAATTGTGTACAGTTAGTGGCAGCAACAACATACTCAGCTTCAATAGTAGATAAAGAAGTACATGATTGTTTCTTGCTAATCCACGAAATAAGTTTCTTTCAAGAAAGAAAGCTTTACCAGAAGTACTTTTCCCATCATCAACATCACCTACCCAATCTACATCTATACATGCACATAAAGTAAAGTCATCATCTTTAGGGTACCACAAACCATATTCAAATGTTCCTTGTAAGTTTCTAAAAATCCTTTTTACCGCACTCTCATGATTTTCTCTAGGATCACTTTGATATCTTGATGCAATGCAAACAAAATTCATTATATCCAGTCTAGTCTCAGTTAAATATAGCAGACCTCCAATCATAGACTTGTATCTTGTAGGATTTGCGGGTGCAGATTCATCTTTCCTTGTCAATTTATCACTTGTAACCATAGGAGTACTATCCAATTTAGAATCTTCCATACCAAATTTCTTCAACATCTCCTTAGCATACTTAGTTTGACAAGTGAAAATACCTTTATCAGTCTGAGTAATCTGCAAACCTAAGAAAAATTTCATTTCCCCAATCATAGATATCTCAAATTCTTTCTTCATATTGTTATAAAATTCCATGCACAACTTATCTTCACCTCTATCATGAAAAATATCTAGCTGTCTTGGTTTCAGTCTTAGTCCCGGTCTCTGTCTTTGTGCTGTCTTTTTGCTTTCCTTTCATTGTCTTTCATTGTCTTTTTCTGGTTCTTCATGTTATGTGTTGAGATCCCTTTTTGTTCGAGTAGGATCATTTTTTGTTTCTGAAGTGATCAAACACGGTTCTTTCTAGTTATTTGACTCTCCTTCTATGTAAAAGGTTCAGGTTCCTTTCAAAAACCTATTTTTACTTAATCAAAACTTATCTTCACCTCCAAAAATAATGTCATCAACAAAGACCTCAATAATCAGTATATCATCATCAGTGACTTTATAATATAGATTACTGTCAGCATTACCTTTAGTGAAACCAAGCTTTAAGAGATATTTGTCCAACCTTGCATATAAGGCTTTCTTTAACCTGCAAACCATGTTTTATCACCTTAAAGTGAAAAACCATCACGTTTCTCAATATAAACTTCCTCATCAAGATCCCCATTCAGAAAAGCACACTTAACATCCATTTGATAAACCTTGTAGTTTTTATGTGCAACATAGGCAAGAAATAATCTTACAACTTCAATCCTAGCTATAGTTGCAAAATTTTCACCATATTCAATTCCTTCCTTTTGAGAATATCCTTTACACCAATCTAGCTCTATTCCTCACAACTTGTCCATCTTCATTTAATTTATTCCTAAATACCCATTTAGTTCCAATAACATTCTTATTTTTAGGTCAGGGAACTAAAATCCATATGTTATTCTTTTCTATCTGATCTAATTCTTCTTCCATAACTTTCATCCAACATTCATCTTTACATGCTTCAATTAATGATACCACTTCAACTTGAGAAATCAAGCATACCTCATTAGTTGCCAATCTTCTTCTTGTCATAACTCCATTGTTCTTATCCCCAATGATCTGATCTTCTGACTCTCTATTCGTCTTTCCTATTCTTTAATTATTATTTAATTTTTTGATACTGTCAAAGTAATTGGTTCAACATTCTATTCCAATAAAGGTGTTACCAGTTCAGTTATGATCATTTCCACTGTCAGTTCCTTCTCATAAATTCTTATTTGACTTCTATTTTTCTCATCCACCTTGACATTAACACTCTCCATAATTCTCTGCAATCTCTTGTTATAACATCTATATGCTTTTTTTTCATTAGAATAACCAAGAAATATTCCTTCATCACATATAGGATCAAACTTTCCAATGAAATCATCTCTCCTAATATAACATTTACGACCAAAGATTCTAAAATACTTAACTATAGGTGTATTGCCAAACCATAATTCATAAGGTGTCTTACCGGTTTCCCCTTTGATATTAACTATGTTGAATGTATAAACTATTGTGGTCACTTCTTCTCTCTAGTAGATATGAGGTATATAAGCTTCCATCATCATGGTTCTAGAAGCATCCAAGATAGTTTTGTTCTTTCTTTCTACAACTCCATTTTTCTGAGGTGTCTGGGGAGCAAAAAATTGTCTCCTTATACCATGCTTCTCACAAAAGTTATTAAACTCACTAGATGTGAATTATCCACCATGATCTGACCTTAAGCACTTAATCTTCAATCCTATCTCAGTTTCAACTTTAGCTTTAAACATTTTAAACTTTTCAAAAGCCTCAGATTTCTCCCTTAGAAAAGTAACCCACATCATTCTAGAATAATCATCAATGATTAGCATAAAATATCTATCACCTTGAAAACTTTTAATTCTAGCAGGACCACACAAATCAGTATGAATAAGATCAAGAACATCATTATATTTGTCTTGTATACTCTTAAAATAGGCTTTGACCTATTTTTCCATTTGACATTCTTTACATACCGTATTATAAGGCTTCACAATCTTAGGTGTATCTCTAACTACCTTAGGTGAACTGATCTTTACCATGTAATCAAATTTCACATGACATAGCCTTTTATGCCATAGCCAACTCTCATCAATTTGTGCAATCAAACATGACTTCTCATTAGAATTAAATGAAATATATTACCTTTTGTCTGAGTACCGATTGCAATCTTCAATCCAGATCTATTAATGATTTTGCATTTTTCATCCTTGAATTGTAATTGAAACCCCTTATCCACCAAATGTCCTACACTCAAAAGATTATGCCTTAAACCTTCAACATAATAAACATTATCAGTATTATTCTTACCATCTAATTATATAGTTCCTTTTCCTTTGATCATGCATGCTTTGTCATCTCCAAATCTAACCAGACCATCATCAAATTCTTGCAAAGATAAAAACTTCCTTTTATCTCTAGTCATATGATGTGAACATCCACTATCAATTTCCCATTCATCCTTATCTTCAATTTTAGCAGCTAGGACCTTCTCTTCAGGTACACTCTCTTCCAGTGTTGGATCATCTTCCTTGATAGCCAAGAACATCCATTCATTTTCTTTGCTAGGACCACTAGCAAAGTCTTATGTCAGTTCATCATCAGGATTAGTCACACCTTCCTCATCCACAAAGTAACATGATTTATCTTTTTTTTTCCTATACTTATGCTTGTTCTGATATCTAGGGTTAGGCTTAAAAGATTTTCTATCTCTTTCTTCAAATCTTGAATTCCTTTTAGGACATCTAGATGCAAAATGATTTATCTTATTACTTGCAAAACATTTAAAAGGTGATTTTCCTTCATACTTACTTCTTATCGGTCCTTTAGGTACACTTCTAGCAAATAGGGCTTCAAGTTTCTCAAATTCTTCATCTTCTCTCTTCATATCATCCAATTCCTTCTCATACAAAGCTTTTCAATCTTTCTTTCTGGTTGATGATGTAAATGCGTGAAAAGCGGGTTCAGACTTCACAACTCCAGAACGTCCAAATTCTTCAAGCTCAAAAGAAGATAATTTCCCAACCAAGGTATCCCTATTGATAGAAGTATTAGCCATTGTTCTCAATTCATTAATTGCAGTAGCCTTCATCTTGTAAGCCGGTGGTAAAGCTCTTAGAAATTTAGAAACTATTTCATCTTCACTCAGAGATCAACCACAACATTGAATTCCCATGGCAATTTTATTTACCCTTTCCATGAATGCAGTAATCCTTTCATCTTCTTCCATCTTCAATTTTTTATATCTCACCTAGTAACCATCAAGTTTAGAAATATTAACAATAGAGTAACCTTCATTAAGAGTCTCCAACTTATCCCATAGAGCCTTTGCTGATGATTTGTCAATCAAACCCATTATTTGTTGATCAAAAAGTGCACACAAGATGGATTCTCTTGCTCTACAATCATTCTCAAGCTCCTTACCCAAGTTTGTCAGAGGAGGATTGCCAAATGCCAGATTAAAAGGAGTTACACCATTCTCTATGATTTCCCAAATTTCCTTACCAAGACATCACAGACGAGTCTCCATCTTAATCTTCCATATTCTGTAATTTATTCCATCAAGCCTAGGAATTTCTCTCTGAAAGACAAAAATAGATGAACTACATGAACTTGAACTGTTAGTTGCCATAGGATCTTCCTCAAGCAGTTAAGCTTCTACAGAGAGGACCAGAGCTCTGATACCAATTGTTAGATAGTTTAAATAACTAGAAGACAACTAAGAGGGGGGTGAATCACTTGTCACCAGATTACCAAAACCTTAGGCAATTAAAAATTTAATACCATAACACATAAGATCAATACCAAAATGCATAATTACCAAAGTAGAAGATATACCAATTAAGCACAAGCAACAATTAGAGAATAAATACCATCCACATGACACCAATATTTTTATGTGGAAAACCCGATAAAGGGAAAAACCACGGTGGGAAGCCTATCCACAGTCATATAATACTTCTGCAGTAAGTATGTGATTAAAAATTGAGGGGCCTGCACTTGCATGAAGGCCAACAGACTAGAGCACACTTCTCATTACAAAAGGAGTCTCACTGACTACATAAAAATACAGACCGGAAGGAAGAATGAACTGCAATGATAGCATCCCCTATGTCTGAGTAAAGTTTCAGTTAAGCTCAATACTAGAGGACTTAATTCTCTTGCATAAACCAAAATTGATCACCAATGATCAACAAAATCCTTTGCATGAATGATTATTACATTATTCGCTCATATACCATCCTTTATATTCCATCTTATGATCTACAATGAGATCTTACATCATATATAAACAAACCCTCGACCATAAACAATAAGTTCAACCACCACACAATAAAGCAATTACATAATTATAAAACATGTCGACCTAAGACCAAACAAATAATATTCAACCTATAATACATCCCAAAAACACATCGATAAGTCCAACAACACGTTACATTAAGCCGATCCAAAACCTAGATAGTACTGGACCCAATTTAGGTCCACACACACTAAAGCAATGATCCCAATCAGCCAAGTCTCGATCAGGATCACCATCACCATCCTGAATCTCTACTAGAAGCTGCACCAACACCACTTATGCATAACATCAAAGATCTTCAACAAAGCTCTATTGGTGAAACCCTTAACATTTCAACAAACCAAGCTTACCAGCATATAAGATAGCATCCGATCACCAAATCAAAACCAACTGACTCAACATGAATCTAAGTAGCATCAATAGCAGATCTAAGATAATTCCAAAAGCCAAAGCATACCAGAGTATACTAGATCATCATGATCTAATCCAACTAGAAACCAAACAACCTATTGGGACCAGAAGGATACCGACAAACAACCAAAATAGTTAGTGTTTGCATTAATGACAAAACATCAATGCAACACATAATCAATTCCTCCAAATGGCCAACATTAGTTGGGTAGTGAGCCCACCTACAATAAGAATTCTGGCAGTGAGCCAAAATCATCTTAACTGGTGTCATCCAAATAGGTGTTTTTCATATTGAGAACTAACATTCTCCATGGTTTTTCCCCTTTCGGTTTTTCCACATCATATCTCATGTTTCATGTGTGTGTTCTATCATGTTCATATCTATTTATGGTTAAGTATTCTGAGTTTTAATCTATATCAGATATGTTTCTGTGGAAAAAGATTTTTTTTTTATATACAATTGATTCACTTCCCCCCCTCTTGGTTGTCTAGAATATTCTACGGCTTTTGCTCATGCTTAGAAAGCCTTATCGATCAAATTGAAGAAGAAATTTAAGGATATCTAGCTAAATGACTTTAAATAATTTATGTGTTGATCATGGTTCGGTGTTGTTTTCACATTAATCTTTGATGGAAAATGAGGAGAAACATACTGAAAAATGTTTGTCATATGTTTTGATAATATTATTGTTAGGGGGAGTTGTTATTTTGTTTCAGTAATATTGTTAGTGGTGGATACTCAAAGGTTTATTCAATAAAAATATTTTTGGTTGTTTGTCATTAATGACAAAGGGGGATATTGTTATAGGCATATGTTTTGTTGTCATCAATGTCAAGCAGTATGGTCTAGATATTTTCTAGTTTGGGCATTTGTTGTATTGGATACAATGTTGAAAATTTGTTGGAGTATGGGTTGATATGGTTTTGGACTGAAGGTCAATATGTTTGATTCTATGTTTTGGTTATAGGTAGATTATGTTTGAAATTGATTTAGTTGATATCAGTTTGATCTTAACGATGAAGACAATTGGAAACATGTGTTAGACACAATGCACCACTAAGAGGGGGGTGAATAAGTGGTTCTCAAACTTTTCCCTTTAACCATCCCTATGAAGTATACTGATTAACAGACTTAGCAGAATGTAGACTTACTGGTAAGTGAGGAGACTAAACACAAATGCATTCACACAAAGGAACATCACATAACACCAATATGTACAAGGAAACCCCAAGATGGGAAAAATATCAGTGAGAAATGTTGTTGGAGTCTACTGCTCCAATCCAAACTCACAATGAATCTCTGTTACAATGTTTAGGGCACCAACCCAAGGAGCACCAACCCCTAATTTAGGGCACCAATCCAAGGAGAACCAACCCCTAATTTAGGGCACCAATCCAAGGAGCACTAACCCCTAATCGATTTATGGGCTACAACCCAAAGGAACTACAACCCCTGCTAGTTTATGGGCACCAAACCAAAGGAGCTACAACCCCTACATCGAGCTACAACTCAATGATCACAATAATAGCTTCAAAAAAAAAATTAGCCATACTATTACAAGTGAATATTGTAGCCTTTTTATATACCTCACTCTACCAATGAGACACCACCTCTATTGCATCGGTTTACTCTTCTTCTTCTTCTCTCATTTGCTATTGTATTGCTGGTAAACTCTACTGGTTCACCTCTATTCTTCTTCTGCTTTGCTGAATCTCCTCCTCATTGTTTTTCTCTTCAATTCTCTCAATTGTCTTCCTAGCAGTACAAGTTCCTACCGGTTATCTCCTCAAATGCACTCTAGCTGCTATACTGGTTGCTCAAACCATACCGGTTAACCCTCTATTAAACCCTATCACCGATTTAACCTTCACTCCCTCAGTCACTATTATCCTTAGCTATTTTCCCTTTGACTGATCTAGTTCTCTCATGCAGCACTCAAACACTTCGCAACAGCTTTGTTTTCTCTTCTTTAGCAACAACCTTCAATGATTTTGGCTTCCTTATTTATAACCTGGTTTTCTTGCCAAAAGCCAATTCAAAAACATAGGTGGTTAGGGTTTCCTCATCAACCTCGAGGAAAACCAAATCCAATCATATCTTATTTGATCTGATCATCCAGACAACTATCATCTCATCACTACCATTAACGTGCCTTCTTGATCACGCCTTCTATCTTTGGCAATCTACTATTTGCTCTCTCAACTAAATTCTTGGTCAATCACCAAGATTTTTCTTGTGGTTTCCTTCATCTGCCTCGATCTCCTCAATCACTCTAAGATAACTCTCTATTTTCCTCTAGACCTTGAGCCACAAACCTCTGCAATGACTCTACAACACATCCCATGATTTACGGGATCTACCATTAATGTCAACCAACACTACAACTACCTCATCGGTGCATACTCCATCTACCATTGGATGCAAGTCCGCCACCTTGACTCCACATGGCATCCATGTCGACCAACTGCTAGCTTAGATCGATGTGTTGATTCAGATAGGATCAATGACGAAACACTCAACTGATTCTTCTTTTCTACCAATTTACTAACCTTGTCGGTATCTTACACTTTACTAGTTAACTCCTCATGTTTTCTCTTTGTTGAACTACCGATGGAACTCCTCAATAGGTCACTAGAAAAATCTATCCATAGCATTTTAATCTTCATCAGATGGGAGTCACAACTCTTAGCCTCCTCTCTTCCTTACTGGTTCTCATGCTTACCGGTAGTCATCCTGATGAAATCATGTCATCAACCTTGAGTGGATTCCATCTAAGGAATCTTCATGTCAGTTTCATTCTCTATTTTTGACCACTCCACTTTGCCTTCTTCGTCATTAGACCGAACAACATCTCTATTGGTTTGTCAAAGATGACAAAACCATCATTCTTCATCTGCACCGGCATCCCAACATTCCTTCTCTATTGGTCTAGTGCATAACCTTGATTTCATGCACTCAAGGAATCCCTTTGTTTCACCGGTAGATCCAATGTGAGCCTTCAAACACTTGCCTTTACCTCTTCTTCCTTATCTCATAGAACTATAATGCACATTATGTATAATAGGAGATAAGCTCCACTTACTAGTGGAGTGACTCATTGTCATCTATATCCTGCAATGCACTCATGTGACTTCCCTGTTTGTGCAACATATCTTCAAACGGGCACATGTGATCCAGTATGGGAACATTCACAGTTAGTCATCTCTTCACATGGTGACTGCATCTTCATCCAGTGGGAGTCCTGTTGTCCTACAACCACATAACATATCTGTGACCTAATCATCCTTCTCCTCCTATGTTGATGTGATTTAGGTAACATTTTGCCTCTTCATCACAAACAACAACTCAAGCACCTTGTCGATCCTGCTTGTACACTGGTCATAATCTTGTCAGTTGACAACCACTCACTTGGTTGATTTGTCTTATCCATGTCAACACATCACATACCAGTTGACATCCTTTCCTTCCCGGTGATACACTGTACCGGTAATCTTGCTCTTTTATTCGCACAAGTCAGGCACTAACTTGTGTATTGGTGACACTAGTGGTCATTTCTCTGAATGACATTCACTTCTTTACCTTACCAGTATTCTGCAACACAAAGGTGATATCAAAGATATCTCATTTTGTACTCCTTCACTATGTTGCACATACATCCCTCATACCAGTAGTCATCCCATATTGATTGACATCAATGACAACACAATCCCAACAATCTCCCCCTTTGGCATTGATGTCAACTCATGTAGTATCCGACATACTACATAATATGTCTCCCCCTTTGTATGATCCAATGGATTCTCACACATGTAGTATGCAGTATACTACAAAATCTTTCTCCCCCTTTGATAATAATGGCAAAGGGCACTGTCAGGATATCATTCTTCCTTGTATTTACTGGTCATTGACAGAATTCTTTCTCCCTATTTATCTTCATTGGATACATCTCCTCCTTTGATACCACTTGTTACATTTACTCAAGTCACAACACTTGAGATGGAGGACTCAACCATCAACTGACACCAATTGAGCATGAAAATCTGATACTATTTGTTAGAGCACTCAATTGCAGAAGGATGTGTCAGTGACAACTACTTTACCTATCAGCCAAACTGCATCATAAGCACTTGAACTCCCCCTGAGTCATACATATCAGGTCCAATACCGAGGCTCCAATCTTCACCATATATCAGTTGAGCTATGCAATTGTGATCATCTGATAATCTTTCAGCTCCATTATTTTACCATAGCTTATGACATGATCTTGAATCCACACAATGCCATACAATGACATCACCATGCCATAAAATAAACCAGTTAGCCCAAAAATATGCATGCATGCATGATTAACCACCAGGACAACATGTGTCATTCAGGTCTTTATCAACATCACCTGAGATATAACCTTCACAATCCATGCTACCAAAGCTATTGCAATGATCTCCAACCTCATTATCTTACATAACCTACAAGTACTTGTTAGCATTCATGTTGGTAACATCCTGAACATATCGGTTTCCTGTACTAGTCCACTATCACTACCAGAGCACCCTCTTGTGATACCTAACATTTTGTGTCACTCTATATCTGATTCCAATTGTTATCTTGTCAGACATTGACATAGCAGTAGTGATCCAACTTTCATCTGTAGGTGTGTAGTCAAGGCAACTTCTACACACACTTATCATCTCATTTTCATCCTTCATACCAACAACACCTTGTTATTCCAAGTATCCTTCTTTCTTGAGGGGGTGGATGATAAGTTCAGTGTATTACTCCCCCTAAGATCCTGCATCTCCTTTAGGCCTTAGGAGATATCACCTGTACGTTGAATGCACAATGTTCATCCATGGTCTTCTTCCTCCATACCTGCTTGGTCTCAATCTTCTTCCCATTTTCAGGCTTGGGAGAAGGTCTTTCCTTCTTCTACTAATGGGTCCTTCCATTTCATGATTTTTCCTCAAAGCCAGAAGTAGTGTTATAATAGTAGACAACATCCATCCCAACTTCATGATTGAGGAATCTCTTGACACACTGGTTTGACCACCTTCTCCTGGGCATGTGGCTATGACTAGAAATTGAAACCAGTGGAGCTCTTTCTCCTACAAAGACATTTCTTCTTTGGTTCCATGCAGGTTTCTGACTTCCATATGCTCTATACCCACTTTTCTATAGAGCATAGATGCTATATCAGCCCCCATATGACTGCAAGTTTCTCTTCATGCAATCAAACTCTCTATGGCCAAATCCATTGTAGTAATAACATACAACATTTCGACAACAAATGGATTCTTTCTAGCATAACCAGGATAGGGGACATGCATGTATCTACTCTTGGATATATTTTTCTTATATTCATGATGTCTATGAGATCCTATATTATTCTTTCTAGATCTCTTTCTACATTCCTCTTCCCTATGGCCATAAGCAATATATGCAAAGCAATAACTGGTAAAGGATGGCATATGACTTACAAATTTATTCTGCCATGCATGGGGAGATCTTACCGGTCTAGCATCTCCATTTCTCCTTCCTTGAGGATGGATCCTTGGTTGTCCATTTTGTGCAACCCTTCCTTCTTGTCTCTTCTTCTCCCACACTTGCTTTGTCATGTGAGTGGTAGCATTCCTTTGTCTTCTATCAGTAGGAGGTCTTTCTTGCTACCTTTTTATTTTCCTACTTCCGATGAAGCTGTCTCCTCCCATCTTCCCTTTACCTTTGGGATTTGCATTGTTCCTCCTTTTTGTATCTCCGGTCTTTATTCTTGTCTGCAAGTCTTCACCGGTTGTAGTTAGGTCATCCTACTTTCAGGTTACATTTCTAATTGTGAAGGTTTGTCCCTCTTTCTCTCCATTTGAAGAGACAAACAAAATGTCATTGTGGGGGACATTCTTGCTAGTGGATCATACACCAGCACCACTTCCTAAACCTTTAGTGTCCTTGGCATGCTTCTGCTTCTTCAACATTTTGTCCAAGGCATCACTGCTGCCATCAAACTGGATTCTTACCTTGAGCTCATCCTGACATTTCTCAAGGTCATTTCGGAGAATCTCCATTTCTCCAACCAGCTATAGATATTCTTTATCTTTAACTTCTAGCACATATGCTAGATCATTACACCGGCACTCCTTGGTGCCTTCTTCTTGAGACTTCAACTCTGAGATGCATTTCTCATATTCTTAAAGGCATTTAGTAAGCCGATTTTGCTCCACTATAGCAACATTCTTGAATAGCTTGTATTCCTTTCTTACTCTACTAATTTCTTCAAGTGCATTTACAAGCTCTCCTTCAAGATCAACTTCTACTTCATCTTCTTCTTCACCTTCACTGTCATATAGATCTTCCTGGCTATATCTATCTACCTTATCTCCTTCTTCTTCATCTTCTTCATTGTCACTTCCAAATAGATCATACTGGTGGGATCTAACAACATTATCCCCTTTTGATGAGTGATTCTCAATATATGTCTCATGATCCATGAAGAGATGCTCCTCATCACCATTTCTACCACAACAAACTGATCTGTCTCTATCATATGTACATGTGTCTATAGAATTGCTCTTTTCACTCTCACAAACTAATCCAGTAGTGTAGGGTTCATTTCCATAAATCTTCTTTAGTCTATCCCATAGACTCTTTGTCGATTTGCACTTATCCACTTGTGAGAGAACATCATCGTGAGCCCACTAAATATAGCCTTCATGGCTTCTTCATTACACATGCATCTTTTTTCTTCTTTAGAGCTGGTGGGAGGACAAACATTCCTAGGGAGACCATTAACAACTGACATCCATACATCAAACCCTAGAGAGGACAAGTAGACTTCCATTCTACAACTCCAAATAAAATAGTTTGAACCATCAAAAACTGGAGCAGGGATTGACACTAAATAGACCATTGTGTCCTTAAGCCAAAATTGACCCAAGTGAGAGAAATCTTGATAAACAAGGAACCTAGGCTCTGATACCAATTGTTAGATACAATGCACCACTAAGAGGGGGGTGAATTAGTGGTTCTCAAACTTTTACCTTTAACTATCCCTATGAAGTATATCGATTAATAGACTTAGCAGAATATAGACTTACTGAATAGTGAGGAGACTAAACACAAATGCATTCACACAAAGGAACATCATAGAACACCAGTATGTATGAGGAAAACCCAAGATGGGAAAAATGTCAGTGAGAAATGTTGTCAGAGTCTACTGCTTCAATCTAGCCTCACAATGATAGGGCACTAACCCAAGGAGCACCAACCCTAACTAATTTATGGGCTACAACCCCTGCTAGTTTATGGGCACCAACCCAAAGGAGCTACAACCCCTGCACTGAGCTATAACTCAGTGATCACAATAATATCTTCAAATACAAAATTAGTCATATTGTTACAAGTGAATCTTGTAACTATTTCATATACCTCAGTCTATCGATGAGACACCACCTCTGCTAGATTGGTTCACTCTTCTTCTTCTCTCATTTGTTGTTGTATTGTCGATAAACTCTATTGGTTTACCTCTACTCTTCTTCTTCTCTATTGAATCTCCTCCTCACTATTCTGCACTTCAATTCTCTCAAATGTCTTCGTGACGGTAAAAGTTCCTACCGGTTATCTCCTTAAATGCACTCTATTTTCTATACCGGTTAACCCTTTGTTAAACCCTATCACTAGTTTAACCTTCACTCCCTCAATCACTGTTATCCTTAGATATTTTCCCTCTAACTGATCTAGTTCTCTCATGAAGCACTCAAAAAATGCATAATAGCTCTATTTTCTCTTCTTCAGTAGCAACCTTCAATGATTTTGGCTTCTTTATTTATAACCTAGTTTTCCCGCCAAAAGCCAATCCGAAAACATAGGCAGTTAGGGTTTCCTCATCAACCTTGAGGCAAACCAAATCCAATCAGATCCTATCTGATCTAATCACCCAGATAGTTGTTCACTCATCACTGCCATTAACACACCTTCTTGATCATGCCTTCTATCTTTGGCAATCTGTTTTTTGCTTTGTCGGCTGATTTCTTGGTCAATTACCAAGATTGTTCTTGTAGTTTTCTTCATCTGCCTCACTCTCCTTAATCACTTTAAGTTGGCTCTTTGTTTTCCTCCAAACCTCAAGCCACAAACCTCTGCAATGGCTCTGCAAAACATCCCATGATTTACAGGATCTACCATTAATGTAGACCAACACTGCAACTACCTCGTCGGTGCATACTCCATCTACCGCTGCATGCAAGTCTGCCACCTTGAATCCACATGGCATCCATGTCGACCAACTGCCAGCTTGGAGTGGTGTGTCAGTTCAGATAGGATCACTGACCAAACATTGAATCAATTCTTCTTTTCACTCAATTTACTAACCCTGTCAGTATGTTACACTTTACGATTTAACTCCTCATGTCTTCTCTTTGTTGAACTGCCAGTGTAACTCCTCAACTAGTTAGCAGACATGTCTATCCATAGCATGTTTGTCTTCATCATATGGGAGTCACAACTCTTAGCATCTTCACTTCCTTACTGGTTCTCATGCTTATTGGTAGTCATCCTGATGACATCATGTCATCAACCTTCAATGGATTTCATCTAAGGCATTTGCATGCCGATTTCATTCTCTATTTCCAGCAGCTCCACTTTGCCTTCTTCATCATTAGACCAGACAACATCTTTATTGGTTTGTCAAAGATGACAAAACCATCACTCTTCATCTACATCAGCATCCCAACATGCCTTCTTTGTTGGTCTAGTGCATAACCCTGATTTCATGAACTCAAGGCATCCCTTTGTTTCACTGGTAGATCTGGTGTGAGCCTTCAAACACTTGCCTTTACCTCTTCTTCCTTATCTCACAGAACTATAATGCACATTAAGCATAATAGGAGATAATTTCCACTTACCGATGGAGTGAATCCTTGTCATCTGCATCCTACAATGCATTCATGTGACTTCCCTATTTGTGCAGCACATCTTCAAATAGGCACATGTGATCTGGTGTTGGCACATTCATAGTTAGTCATCTCTTCACATGGTGACTGCATCTTCATCGAGTGGGAGTCATGTTGTCTTGCAACCACACAACATATCGGTGACCTATTCATCCTTCTCCTCCTATGTTGATGTGATTTAGGTAACATTATGCCTCTTCATCACAAACAACAACTCAAGCACCTTGCCCATCCTACTTATACATTGGTTATAATCTTGTCAGTTGACAACCACTCACTTGGCTGATTTGTCTTATCCATGTCAACACATCACATATCAGTTTACATCCTTTCCTTACCGGTAATACACTGTACTAGTAACCTTGCCATTTCATTTGCACAAGTCAGGCACAAGTCAGGCACTAATTTGTGTATGGGTGACACCAGTGGTCATTGCTCTAAATGACATTCTCTTCTTTACCCTATTGGTGTTCTGCAACACAAGGTGATATCAAACATATCTCATTCTGTACTCCTTCATGACAATTTTACACTTACATCCTTCATATCGGTAGTCATCCCATATCGATTGACATCAATGACAACACAATGCCAACAACATGTTCTGGATGGTTTAGGTTTTGTCTGTTTTGGTCCAGACTCTTTCTTTTTATTATTGGTGCAAGCTTTAGGTCATAATATCATAATTGGATGTGATATATGTTTGGTCCGGTAAATCCATGAGAATTATTCTTTTGGTTCGGTGTTGCATGTTGGATTTTGTTTTAGGACCCGTCTATGTTTCATGTTTTATATTTTTGGTTGAGTTGTTTGTTTGGCTGACTTGGTAAGAATGGTTTTGTTCCAGTTTGATATATATATGATGATTTGTTGAAAAGAATAGAGATAGATATGAGGATGTAAGAAATGTGACCAAGTCTATTGATAATGAATATGTGTGATATGTAAGGATGTCGATGGGATTGTAGTGCAGAAGTGACAGTGGATGTAAGTGTTGTGATCCAAAAAAGTCTGGTGATCTAGATATTTTAGTAAGAGCAGTGTTTGAGCTTTAACAATGACTATAATCAACATATGAAGATGCTTCTATCTATGCAGTTCTTTTTCTGAAATCTATAATTTTGTATCTTGCCTCGAGTACAGTTAGCTTTAGGTCTACAAGTCCTCTTTTGTATCTTGCTCCATGATCAGTTAGCCTTGACATGCAAGTCTAGAGTAGTTATATGTACCTTTTTTAATCATTTTCTATATAGTGTATTATCTTGTGGGTTAACTCCCACCGTAGTTTTTGCCTATTTGGGTTTTCCACATATAAATTATTGGTGTTGTTGTATGATTATTTTGTTGTTATTGTTTAATTCTTCATAATGTGGTTAAGTGGACTAAATTTGTTAATTGTGTTATTGAGTTCTAGAATTTAATTTATGTTGATTCACCCCCCCCCCCCCCTTCAGCATTCAATGTGTGTTCAACATTATTATGATTGGTGAAATATTTTGACACAATGTATTTAACATAATGACATTGCAATTATATGTTCATATGATTACTAATATCTCACTATTTTTTGGACACAAATTGGTTTTGATTATTTTTAAGTATATGACTCTGTGATTCCTTTTTGGGTGATTACTAGTTAATATGATAAATATGGTTATTGTATTTATCAAAGGGTATTGTACTAGTAATTACTATTTAATGGATATGCTTGTTCGGTTTAAAAATATCAAACTAACTATTGTATGTGGTCATGAGATGGATGTAGGATCAAAATTTCCCCTTGTTTCTTGAAGAATGAGTAGCATTTAGGGGAATAAAAAGTTATGGTAAAGTATCAATTGTAACATGTTGACCAAGAACCAACATACTTGCATTATTTACTAGTTCATATATGTGATAATGCATCATAGGTTTCTACCTAAATGACATTAGATAAACGTTTGGTTTAATGTATTTCTTGCATTTAAATGTTCACATGGTATCTAAATCTTAGATAGTTATTGTTGCCATTTTAAGTTAATTATTATCTTGGTGCTATTTGAAGCTCATCATTTGTGTTTTATATTCACTTAAAAAATTAAAAATTCATAGTCTTATCATTCAAAATACTCATCTATATTAACTTTATTGATAAAATATGAGAAATATTTTTAATTAAAAATATTAAAAGTTGAAAAGAGAGACAAATGTTAGAAATGGAATAAGGGAATTTAGAGAAACCTTAGATTGTAGGGTTTTTTCAACAAAATAATTCCAACCAATGGATGGAATCGTGTCACTCTCTATCAATTGATTAATTTTGGGATGAAAAAAATTATTCTACCAAGCATGGGGCCTTTTTTTGAGGCATTTTAGCTTCCAACATATATGAATTTGTGTTGACATAAAGGGAAAAGAGAAGGAAAATAGAGGTCAATTAGGAGGATTTAAAAAATATTAGAGAAGTAGAGAGATGGAAACAATGTGGTTGATTGCTTGGGTATGTTTATGATTTTCTTGTTTTATTTGGTAATTTAGAAGATAATGTTATTCATATTTATGTTCATTTGATAATTTATAAAAGAAATATATACACACCATGAGGTTTATACTCGTTAATGTGGTTTATAATTATGAATAGCAATAAAAAAAAATTGTATAGTTTGATTATTTGTCATTTATGGTTGTACAATTATGTTATGAAAAAGGAAAGAATACTACTATTTGTTCTATATTATTTTACTATTTATGAAAAGTGATTTATATTTATTATTACGGTTGTCTATGACTATGAACAATGATAAAAAGAAATATTGTATAGCTTAATTATTTACCATTTTTTGGTATACATTACTTTACTATTTGTGAAAAGTGATTTATACCCATTATTATGATTATTTAATATTAAAATAGTAATAAAATATATTGTATAGTTTGATTATTTACCATTATTATCTATATCCAATTTATTAATTAATAAATTATGGTAAAAATTATCATATAAATTAAATGTTTCTATTGGCTATTTATTACACCATTAACAATGAAAAATAGTTTAAACTTATTACAATAATTAATTTTTTACTATGACCAATATTGTTACATGAATATACAGCCAATGTGATTACAAAAATTGGTTATTATCAATATTTGAATGGTAAATATCATGAATAATCTTGAAAATATAGGTTAACAACATTTTTTATATGATTGATAATTCATTAAGTAGTGTATTTATGATTTATGTGATATATTATTGGATAACATAACTGTAACAACCATATATTTGACTATTCCAATATAGCGCAAGTAGAAATATTAAAGATTACTTTTTATATGATTTTTTTTTAAATAACTTTTAATATGAATATTGAATTAAGTCCTTTGAATATTTTATTAATGAATTTATATGTATGTATGAATAATATACTAATATGATTCCCACTCTAAGGTAGGCAATTGTGGGAGTATGATATTTTCCATGGCATTTTTAAAATGTATATTCTAAATTATTATTTGTATAAAATTAATTTAGATTATTGTACCGAGTCAAGAAAGATAGTAACATGTGAGCAAATAACCCCATGTATCTGAATCTAAATGTGATTGAATAAATGGTTTTGGCCAAAGTGGTGCCTATTGCATGCATGGTTAGTTCATATTAATTATACTATTCAATAGTAGTTAGTTCTCATGAAAAGTTAGAAGGTATCTAGGGTTTTCATGATTAGTTGCATATGACAGGGTTATTACTATTTAAGTGTGGTTCTCAAATTTGGACACGGCACTCTTGTAAATACACTATTTGTCACCCTTTCTAAAGGGTCATGCCACTTTGATATGTGTTATTGGTGCAGTTGTTCTTGATGATTCTAGCGTGGTTTTTCATGTTACGCGGTTTTCCTGGTGGTGTAGCATGTTGTGGTTGATCTTGGCACAATTTCTAGTGGAGTTGTGCATTTGAGAATTTGATTTAGGACCATTCTATGCTATGTGAATTATTATATTGTTCTGGTGGTCGATCTTTGTATCATGTGATGTAATTTTGTAATTAAGGGTTGAGGGTTTAGTTGACCTTGTTACCAAGGTTGATGAACTATATATATAGGTGATATATTCATGTAATTTAGGTGTCAATATTGTGTTTGCATTATCAGAGAAAGGTTTATGTACAATCAAGAGATCTATCCTTCAATGAAGTGTTGTGTGGAGATTGGTGTTGTAGAGAAGACATTTGTGCTTAACCAGAACTGTGATCAGACATTTGGAGATGTTATTCTTTCAGTTCGTTTCTTCCAAATTGTAGTCTGAATCTTGTTGTAAGTCAGTGAGACTCCCTTGAGGGTTGTAGCCTTCTGGACTATTATATTTGAGCAGTGAGTTCTAAGTAGTGTGCCTAAATGCCTATGCATTCCCCATTGTAATATTTTCACATACTACTACAAAGTATCGTCTTACTATGGGTAGGTTCCCACTGTGGTTTTTCCCTTAACCCATGTTTTCCACATCAAAATATTGGTGTTGTGTGTTGTGCTTTCAATTTGCTTATCTATCTTATTACTGCAATTTATTAGATCTATTTTTGTTGTTAAATTTTCTAATCCGGTGAAGATTGATTTACCCCCCCCTCTCAGTCTTCCTTCTTGGTTTCTACTAACAATTGGTATCAAAGCTAGATCCTCTGGTAGAAGCCTAACCCCTTGAGGAGATCTAGGATGACAACTCAAGGTGTTATCTTTAAGAAGGAGTGTCTAAGGTTTGATGGAAGTAATTATGCTATATGGAAGAGCTGGATGGAAGTGCACTTGAAATGTCTTGGAGAAGATTACTGGAAGATTACAAAGAATGCCTATTTTGTTCCTCCAAATGGACCATCTACTCTAAATGAGATCAAGGAAGTTGAACATAATATTAGAGCGAAGGAAGCATTTCTTAGTTCCCTGAATGATTTTGAGATGACAAATGTAATGGGACTTTGGACTGCACATGAGATTTGGGAGAAGCTTGAGATCTTGTATGAAGGTGATAAATAGGTGAAAGTTGCTAAGCTACAAAGTTTGAAAGGAAAATATGAGACATTGAAGATGGGAGATGATGAGAACATACACTCTTTCATGGATAAGGTGAATGACCTTGTCCTAGGTATCACATGTGTCGGTGGAATGATTCAGGAAGCTGAAATTGTTGCTAAGGTGTTGAGATCTTTGCCTCCTACTTATAAACATGAGGTTGTTTCTATTGATGAGATCCAAAGTGTGACTACAGTGATAAAAGATATGTTGGTTGGAAAGATTGATGCATTTGAGCTGAGTGAGTTTGGAGAATCCATGGAAATTCTGAGACTGCATTTAGAGAATCAATATTTGTATCTGGTAAGTAGAAGTATGGTCTTGATGAGTGCAAAATATATAGAAATAAAAGAGAGAGAAGAGAGATGGAAGAGAAAGAAAGAGAGCTAGATGAGCTTGAAGCACTAATTTCCTAGAGATTGCCTAAAGGAGAGGTTAAGTATGATGGAAAATTTCCTTTGAAATGTTTTTCTTGCAATAAGATTGGACATTTCACTTCTAGACGCCCTAAGAGAATGGCTAAGTATGACAGGCATGATAAGTTTGATAAGCATGATAGGAATGATAGATATGAAAAGCATGAGAAGTATGATAAGCCCTACAAGCCTAACCAAAAGTTTAGGAATCAAAAGAACTATTATTATGTTGTTGATGAAGGTGTTATAGATGAAGAATCAAAAGGAGATGAAGTTGTGTTTATTGTCATTAAGAAAGATAGACTTGTACCTGTTGATTCCACTAGTTGTGCTATTGAGGAGAAAGCTTTAGCTGCTAAAGTTGAAGAGAAATATGAATGGGTAATTGACAGTGCTTGTTCACATCATATGACCGGTGAAAAAACAAAATTGGTGACCATGGAAAGGTATGATGGTGGGATAGTTAGATTCGGAGATGACAAAGCCTGTGTAATATGTGGGAGAGGTTCTATTTCTTTTGATGGTAAGCATAACACTGATGATTTATTGTATCTTGAAGGTTTGAAGCATAATCTTTTGAGTGTTGGACAGATGGTTGATAAAGGCTATGATCTACAATTCAAGGATGGAAAATGCAAGATCCTAAATGCCTCTGGTATGGAGATTGCATCTAGAACTAAGACTGAAGGTAACATTTTTCATTTGAATGCTAGTGAGAAAATTTGTTTGATTTCTCAGATTGATGAGAGTTGGTTGTGGCATAGGAGAATGTGTCATGTAAATTTTGATTCAATTATTAAGATCAGTTCTACACATGTTGTTAGAGATCTACCTAAGATTGTTAAGCCTGCTATTCTGGTATGTAAGGAATGTTAGTTTGGTAAGCAAACAAGGATTTCTTTCAAGAGCAAACAATATACATCAGATGGACTACTAGATCTTGTGCATATTAATCAATGTGGACCTACAAATGTTAGAAGTGTGCAGGGTGACATATATTTTATAATGATATTGATGATTATTCCAGGATGATGCGGGTTATCTTTTTGAAGGAGAAATTAGAAGCATTGAACAAATTCAAGATATTCAAAGCAAAGGTTTAAACTGAGTCTGGTTTGAAGATAAAATTTTTGAGATCTGACAAAGGTGGAGAATTCTATTCTAGTGAGTTCAATTCATTCTATGAGAAGCATGGGACTAGAAGACAATTATATGCATCTAGAACCCCTCAACATAATAGAGTTGTTGAAAGGAACAATAGAACTATTTTTGATGTTGTGAGGACTATGCTGATTGAAGGGGATGTTTTGAAGATATCGTAGAGAGAAGCTATTAGCATTGTTGTTTACACATTTAACAGAGTTCATATCAAAGGTGATACTAGTAAGACTCCTTATGAGCTTTGGTTTGGTCACATTCCTACTATGAGATATTTAAGAGTATTTGGTAGTAAATTTTATATCAAGAGAGATGAGGATATAGGAAAGTTTGATGCTAGAAGTGATGAAGGAATTTTCTTGGGATATTCTAAAAAGAGAAAAACTTATCGGTACTACAATACGAGACTGAGACAAATAGTGGAAGTGCAAATGTGAAGGTGGATGAGAACCTTGGGAAAGAAATCAAAGATGATGGTCAACATGTTATTTAAGCTCCTATTCAGATTGAAGAGTCTAAGAAGAATAATCTGGTAGACAGTTAACCCAAATGTTGCTACTGCCAGTGAAGAAGTGTAGGAACCTGATAATTAGAATAATCAGAAGACTCTGAGGTATGTAGGACTGAATCATTATGAAAATCAATTTATTGGTGATAAGAATAAAGGTGTGATGACTAGAAAAAGGTTAGTTGTTGAAGAAGTATGTTTGATTTCTAAAGTTGAACCTAAAGATGTTGTTTTAGCCTGTAAAGATGAAAATTGGATGAGAGCTATGGAAGAAGAATTGGATTAGATTGAGAAGAATAATACATGGGAACTTGTGTCTAGACCTAAGGATAAGAATATTATTGGTACTAAATGGGTATTCAGAAACAAATTGAATAAAGTCAGTGAAGTTGTCAAAAATAAAGCTAGACTGGTTTGCAAAGTATACTCTCAGAATGAAGGAATTGATTATGAGGAGACTTTTTCTTTGGTGGTCAGACTTGAAGCTATTAGATTGTTGCTTGCATATGCTACTTATAAATATTTCAAGGTATATCAGATGGATGTCAAATATACCTTTTTAAATGATGAGCTAGAGGAAGAAGTCTACATTGAGCAACTTGATGGATTTTCATTATCAGATGATGGAGACATGATATGTAAGTTGAAGAAAGCTATTTATGGATTGAAGCAAGCTCCTAAAGCCTGGTATGCTAGGTTAGATAAGTATTTTTTGAAATTGGGATTTACAAAAGGTTTTGCTGACAGTAATTTGTACTTTAAGATTGAGAATAATAACATCTTGATTGTTGATGTCTTTGTTGATGATATTATCTTTGGAGGTGATGATGACTTGAGCATGAAGTTTTCCGGTGATATGCAGAAAGAATTTGAGATGTCTATGATTGGTGAGATGAAATTTTTCTTAGGTTTGCAAATTTCACATATTGGAAAAGGTATATTCATATCTCAAACTAAGTATGTGAAGGAATTTCTAAAGAAGTTTGGGTTAGATAACTCCAAACCGGTTGGAAATCCTATGGTGACTGGCTGTAAACTATCTAAGAATGATGAATCTCCTAAAGCTAATCAGAGCCTATACAGATCTATGGTTGGTGGACTGCTATATCTTACTCAAACTAGGCCAAACATTATGCATGTTGTGTGCATGGCTGCTAGATATCAAGATGATCTGAAAGAGAGTCATGTCATTGTTGTTAAAAGGATATTCAAATACTTGAAGGGAACTGTGGATTATGGTTTGTGGTATCCGAGGAATGATGATTTCATGTTGTGTACCTACACTGATGTAGATTGGGCTAGTGATATTGATGACTGGTGGAGCATTTTTTTGGGTAATAAATTAGTTTCATGGGATAGTAGGAAAGAATATTCAGTGTCTTTGTCTACTACTGAAGCTGAGTACATTGTTGCTGCTAGTAATTGCACTCAGGTAGTTTGGATGAAGCAAATGTTGATGGATATCAGAGTTATCTATGATGAGCCTATTGTTATATACTGTGATAATTCTAGTATTATTAACATGTCAAAGAATCTAGTGCAACATTCAAAGACTAAGCATGTGTCAATCAAATATAATTACTTGAGAGAGAAAGTTAGTGAAGAGAAGGTGAAGCTGGAGTATGTATCTACAAAGGAACAAATAGCTGATATTTTCACTAATCCTTTTCTTGCAAATACATTTGTCTATTTGAGAAACAAGTTAGGGGTATCCACCCCTCCTGTTGAGAGCTAAATGCATTGAGTTGGAACAATCCAATGGACTTCATAGTCTTATCCGTTTATCCAGATTGATGAGTTGGTGTTACTCCTCTAGTGGAGTAGCCTGTGTTTTAGGGGGAAAGTTTCTTGTGTTTCATGTTCTTGTTTTGGAGTGAGTTTGGTTTTATATTTTGAGACTGTTGGCATTGCTATCAAAGTGGGAGAGAGATCACATGAAAAATTGCTTTATCTATCTTGTTCTTAGGGGGAGTTTGTTGGAGATATCGTCTTGCTTTGCATTGACTATTTTTCACATTCATATGTTGCCATCAAAGCCAAAGGGGGATATTGTTGGTCATTGTTGCTGCTAGGATATATTGTTGTCATTAATGTCAACATATTTCCGTGTATTGCTCTGATGATTGCAAATTGGGAAGATCTTATGATCTGGTTTGCAGTGTTGTTTTGCTGATCACTATTTGTAGATTTTAGTATATCCTCTAATATATTCCAGTGTGATCAGATCTTGTGCTAAGATTTTGGGATATTGCTTGGGATGATATTGTGTATCTTCACTTTAGATGGATTGTAATTTGGTTCTCCGCAAGTTATCTTTCTTCATGACAGTTGTTGATTGGTTGTATTTCTGAGTTTCAGATGTTGATCAATGATGATTTGATTAGTGTTGGTGCAACTATTCCTGATGATTCTAGCATTTTTGGTGGTATTTCCTAGTCATGTCCTATTTGTTTTGGTGATATGCATTGATTGTTGTGCAATTTTTTAGTGGTTTCTATCAACTGGTGATGATTTTTGTGTTATGTGGTTTTCCTGGTGGTGTAGCGTGTTGTGGTTCATCTTGGCATGATTTTCGGTGGAGTTGTGCATTTGGGAAGTTGATTTAGGACCATGCTATGCTATGTAAATTATTAAATTAGTCTGGTGATCGATCTTTGTATCGTGTGATGTAATTTTGTAATTCAAGGTTGAGGGTTTAGTCAACCTTGTTACCAAGGTTGATGAACTCTATATATAGGTGATATATTCATGTAATTTAGGTGTCGATGTTGTGTCTGAATTATCAAAGAAAGGTTTATGTTCTATCAAGAGATCTATCCTTTGGTGAAGTGTTGTGTGGAGATTGGTGTTGTAGAGCAGACATTTGTGCTTAATCAAAACTATGATCAGGCATTTGGAGATGCTATTATTTTAGTTCATTTCTTTCGGATTGTAGTCTGAATCTTGTTGTAAGTCAGTGAGACTTCCTTGAGGGTTGTAACCTTCCAGGCCATTATATTTGAGCTGTGAGCTCTAGGAAGCATGGCTGAATGCCTACGCATTTCCCATTGTAATATTTTCACATACTATTGCAAAGTATCATCTTGCTATGGGTAGGTTCCCATCATGTTTTTGTCCTTAACCGGGTTTTCCATGTCAAAATATTGGTGTTGTGTGTTGTGATTTCAATTTGCTTATCTACCTTATTACTATAATTTATCATATCTATTTTTCTATTAAATTTGCTAATCCGATGAAGACTGGTTCACCCCCCACCCTTAGCCTTCCTTCTTGGTTGCTGCTAATAGATGGGTCCCAAAAAATAAAGACATGTTAGGTACCCATTTACATGGTTAACAATACTAAAGTGAAAGGACTAAGTACACCCCCCCAACCACCAAAGAGGACACCAACTACACCCGAAGAGAAGCTCACAAATGAACTTGATTTTAGTGAAGGGTTGGTTGAATATGTCAGTGATTTTCTCTAGTGTTTGATAGTATTGAAGTGTTACTCCCAACCAATGCTGAGAGGGGAGGGGTGAATCAACTCTATATCGGTTTTTTCTAGATTTAACCTTAATCAAATTTTCTATTCAAACTCAGCACTTATCAATATAAAAAAGCATTAATAAGAAACATGCACACATAAAATAAAACACACATGACTACCAATATTTATCACATGGAAACCCAAATGGGAGAAAACCATGATGTGTAGAAACTCACAAAATCTGCATTCTTTTGGAGTACGCTCGATGAGAAGCAGTCCCTATTAGGATATTACAAAGACACTATTAGGTTTCACCCGATTAAGGGATTTCTTTAAGGCCTATTAGAACCTTTACCCTGTTAGAGGTAGCCTTGTTAAAGGACGTAGGATCATCAATTGCGATGTCACCTAGTTAAGGGATTTTACAAAGGTGTAGTGTCATAAAATTGTGACCCTAGCAATTTATGACTGCATTAGGGTCCTCATGCATGCGAACTCAAATCCTCTAGCCTGATCGGAGACCGGAGAATGCTCGGCTTACAAAAAAAACTTCTTCCTTGGCCTCTGCATCACTCTATCCGCACTCTTCCCTAGAGACAGGGGTAGGATAGGGGTGTGGTTCCCTTGTCCCTACCATATTTTGGGTCAGAACCTTTCTAGAGCATGTCTTGTGGGTTGTGTAGTGAGCAGGAAATCTCCCTGATGTCGGCCCATGTCAAAATTCAAATCCTTCAAACATGTATTTAAGGGGAATTTTTCCTCTCATTTGCATAAGTTGGATAGGTCAAAGTTGGAGAGATTCAAGTTGCATAAGCGATCAAGCATTCTTTTCCAACATTGAGCATTCTCAAGTCTCCCTTCAAGGCTAGGTGTTGCATTCAGGTCAAGGATTCAACCATTAAAGAGGAGATTCAATTAAACATACAATTCCATGCAAGAATTTCTATCTACATTGCTACTGCAACCTCCCTTTAGGTGATTTATAATTCAGTGTTTCATTTACATCTACTTGCAAGTACTTTCTTTCATTACTTGGTTAATTCCAAAACTAGGGTTTGACCTAAAGGCAAACTACTAATCCCAACACATTCCCCTCTATTTTATATGTGTAGGTTGCAGGTGCATAGCTATACTTTCGGATTCAGACTTCATTTGTAAAGGTGGAAAAGCCCTTTTCGTTTCGCAGATTTTTTTGGAGGATAGTGTACATTCCCGCCACGGTCTGGACAAATTTTCATCAAATTTGCAGGGCGACTTCATCTCGACATTTGACTTTTAAATCCAAGTGCACAACTTCATCTCATATTCAGATCTCAAGTTATAATCGATTCTTTATCACTTTTGCACTACATAATTCAATCAATTTCCTTTCTAAATCAAACAAAGGAATAAGGGGATCAACTTAACATTCTTCATACATTCAGAATTCAATCTATCATCTTTGAGTAGAGATTGAATCTAGTGAATTATCCCTTATCTTCCTAATGTAATGGTGAAAAGTTCTTGAAGGATAATCAATAGTGAAACTCTCATCTCTCTTTGAGAAAAAGGGTTAGTTTTCCTCTTGATCTATCACTCATCATTTTCACACCATTACATTTTGGTGAACCCGATAAATCTTGCATGCTTTCCTTTGAACAACATTGCATATTTTTCATTTACAAGTTTCACCTTTCTGCAAACTTAGTGGTTAAATCATTAAAAACCCTAGTTTTTTAAATTTAAAATTGAACTTGTGATTTGTAAAAATTGCTTGTGGTTATCTTAGATCTGAAAAATTGTTTTGATTGTCAAATTCAATTTCCTCATTGTCTTATTCAATTTGCAATTAAAATTTATAAAATTAAGAGGTTACTTATTCAACCCTTAATTTTCAAAAATCATATTGAACTTATGCGAAAATTGGATTTCCATTTAATTTTTAGATTTCTGATTATTCTCGGAGTTGTTTTCAATTCTACAAATCAAATTTTCAATTTCCCCTCTTTTTCCCAAAATTCAAATTTCAAAATTAAGTGGTTAGGTTGTCAAACCCTAATTTTTAAAATTAATTGAATTTTGTGTGAGTTTCAAATCATTTTCAGTTACATTCAGATTCTTAAACATTTTCCAAGGTGTCCCTACCCATTAGGTTTGACCCTTTTCAAAATTGCACTTCAATTCCTCTTTTTCTTCAATATTTGCGCCTTTGTTTCACCCATCTAGAGATTGTAAAATTCGCCAATTTTTGGGGGTTATCTTTAAAATCATTGTAATATCCATCCTTGAAAATTTTGAAAAAAGTTGGTTGGACCATGTGTGTTCCTGCCACGGTCCTCAGCTTTTTTCCCGAAATTTCCGGAGACTATTATGACTATATTTAATAGCTTAAAACCGGAAGATTGGCTGATTTTATCGATTTTTGATCCCTCTGGAATCAGAAATACCTTCAAAATTCAACATTTCAACTTTCAAGAAAAATTTTAAAATTAAGAGGTTAATTATAGTCGATCCTAATTTCAAAAATTTTGATTTTAAAATTAAGTGGTATTCCCTTGGCCCTAATTTTAAAATTCCAATTTCCTTTCATTTTTGGAAATTGTTTCATTTCCTTCCTCCAACAAAGTTTGAATTGTGTAGTCATTATTTTCTTAAATTTTTCATTACTCAATTTTTGCAAGCTTTTTCCTACAATTCAAAATTCAAATTTTTCCTCTAGTGCATGAGTTTTACCACTATTAGTCCTACCTATCCTATCCCCGTTAGATGAAGCATTGGAATTAAGGCTTCCCAAGGTTTAATTACTGAGGAGATGGAGCCTAATTTGGGTGACTTCTTTAATGAGGATCGTGCTAATTCTTCCCATCCTAATCATGTGCCCATTGATGGATCTCATGATGAAGAAGAATCTTTAACTAGGGTTTCTTTAGATCAACTCTCTATATTGGACAATCAATTTGATAGATTTCAACAATGGATGTCCCAAGAATACCCTAATAGTGAACCTCTTCCATTAATTGAAGGTCTTAAGCATATGCTTCAAAGTGATAAGAATAGAATTGATATATTGCATGGCATTGCACATATTGTTGATTCTAATGTAATGTCTATCAAGAGTTGTGCCAAAACCCTAGGTTACTCACAACCTTCAACACAAGTCAATTCCTCTATTCCTTTCACTAATCATATGACTAGTATTCCTACATTCACATCTAACACCATGGCTACTTCAACTCAAAATGTCATTCCTACAACCATAGGTCATGAGGGAAATCCCTCTTCTTCATTTAATCCTCCATCATTATCTATGTCTTCCATGAGTATTTCTACTATTCCTCAACCAATCAGTGTGACACAAGGGGGCAATTCCTTCAACAACTTTACTCCTCCTTTAAGTGTCCCTTTTCCTACCCAACCATCACCAATGCCTACTTATCATAGTGTCCCACCACCTTATTCTTAGTTCATGCCTTCTTTCAACAACATCACACCACCTTCTCAATCACCTATGTCTAACATGAATTCTTCCACCGAAATGACAATCAACAATCTTTCCCAAACCGTGTCTTCCTTACAACAACAAATTGCTTCCATGAGTCAATCCAAGTTTAGTGTGCCCACCTTTGATGTTGCAAACCCACTTTCTCTTAATATTGTTAAAGTCGTGCCACCTAAACATGTGGAGATCCCTTAATTGGAACTTTATAATGGAAAAGGTGATCCTCTTATGCATGTCAAAACATTCCAAACCTTGTGTACTGATTTTGCTTATGATCAACGATTGCTTGCAAAACTGTTTACAAGAACATTAAGAGATAAGGCTTTACAATGGTATTTCTCTTTTCCTTCTTATTCTATCACTTCCTTTCAACAACTAGCAAATGCTTTCATCCAACAATTTCAAAACAACATTGGTCCTAAAATCACTTTGACTAATTTAATGCATTGTAAACAAGGTATTAAAGAGAAAGTGATTGATTTCATTGGTAGATATAAGCATTTATGTGCTCAAATTTCTTTTCATGTGCCTGATAATGATATTAAAATAATTTTCATTTCTAATTTACAAAAAGATATCAGGGAAAAGCTTATTTTGTCTGAGTTTGCTTCCATTCCATAGTTGTGCGCAACACTCCACAATTATCAACTAGTTGTGAGTCAAATAGAGCAATCCACTCCTATGGCTCCGAGTGATAAGGGGGCGAGTGTTCAACAACCATTTGCAAAGTTCAAACCAACAAAAAATTTCATCAAGTTCAATGATCCAATCAACAACCATGTGAATGCTACAATAGGCGTGCCTCCTATTTCTAAATTTTTTCAAAGAGAAAGACAGTTTACTCCTTTGAATGAATCTTTGCATAGTATTATGTCTCAGTTATTGCATAGAAATGTTATCAAACTTCCTCCAATAAAACAAGTTGATCCTTCCAAACTTGCATCTTCTCATTTTGATAACAATTCCTTTTGCCAATTTCATCGTCAACTTGGTCATGATAGTGAGAAATGTTTTGCATTGAAACATAAGGTTCAAGACTTGATTGATAATAATACTATATTAGTGGCAGGTGTGAATGATAAAGGGAATAAATTCAATCACTCCTCCTAATCAAAATCTTAAGATTTTCATTGATCCCTTGCCATCTCATACATCTAACATTATTGAGATTGTGCCTAATTCTCTCTTTTGAAACACTCATTTGTATGGCTCCAAATTTGGCTAATATGGTAGAGACACAAGATACACCTGAGGATCCTTGTATTGATGAATACTAAGAGGGGGGGTGGGGGGGTGAATTAGTATACTAAAAAATACTGAACTCAAACACTTTAGTAGTCTAACAGTAAACCGGTAAAACAGTCTAACTAACAAATCGGTTAACACAAATGCAAACCAAACAACAAATAAGGCATTTACCCACAGAATCACAATCACCATAACACAAGAGATTTTGCGGTGGAAACCCAAATGGGAAAAACCACGGTGAGATGAAACTCACAAGTAACTATCTGTAGATAGTAACCAAACCGGTTAAGGTCATACTATGTTCTTTACCAAAATAAATCCTGTTAGGAATCTCAATCTCTGTTAGGAGATAAGTCCAATCAAAAGACTACCTTGTGAGAGGATTTCAGATCCACAGTTGTGAACCACCTTGTTAGAGGATTTACAAAGGCTTTGCCAAGCCTACCTAGTTAAAGGTTTCAGACTTGTTGAAGATGTGAGTAATCAACAAGTGAGTGATCTAAATATTAGCACGATATGCTTGGTTAGATCCCTGATAGCTCATTATTAATGCATTTCAGCATTACTTCAGTCTTCAATATCTCCACACTCTATTTCTTCACACAAACCTATTCTTCTTTTGTAATCACACATGCAAAAACCTCAACAATCACCTTGAACCCTAACAACTCCTAAAACCCTAGACATGATGTCTTTAAAAGGAATCTGATTTCATGTCAGTCCAATAGGATTACATTTCAAGTTCCTAGGTTTAGTGTATCTAGACACATTTGGTAACATGACACAAAATCACCATCAAAGTGTTGGTGGATGGTAACTCATCATAAAAATATGCCGGTTGGTAACTCATCATAGAGTATTACCAGTTTATACAACTTTATCGATTACCGGTTGGTAACTCAGAGTAATACCGGTTTAATTATTAAACATATTACCCGTTGACAAAAATGAAGAATGGAAAAATGATAACTGCCACTTTTAGTTCCTTTTCTCCATTCCACTTGAGATCCTTGAACCGCTTGAGGTCTTCATGCCACTTGAGATCGGTAAACACTTTCTGCAAAACACCGATAGTCTAAAGACTATAACATAATACCGGTTTGGAACAAATACCAGTTGAGCATAATTCATACATTCAAAAAGTGATCTCATAGCAAGTGTGTGTCCATCAATGACAATCACAACATAATCATAAAAAATGCCAACAATCTCCCCCTTTGGCATTGATGGCAACACTTAGGAAAAATTTTGACATCTAAGTGTTTTACAAAAAAAATGCCATAATCAAAATTACTCCCCCTAAGCATATACAGTATCCCTTTGTAGAAAATACAATGTATACTACTTCCTTATAGAGATAAACATGAGAGTGTACATAGCATGCATCAAAATTTTAAATACCAGAATACTTCTCCCCCTTTGCTAGCAATGACAAAATTCAGCTGAATAACCCCTGTTTCTATTAGCTGATTAAGTGTTTATGACAATAAAGAGTGTAACTTGTCAAAAATAGATTTAAAGTCCTGCATAAATGTCTTCATGGATACAGAACATGAATCAAGCAATGAGGTAGCAACCTCACTCTCCATTTGCATCTGGGATACTTGTTCCTCCATGGTGTCCAAGGTACTCATCTCTTGAGTAACTATCAAGGCATCCAGATTGAGATAGTATTTCTGAAGTATTTGCAGTCTTGGTAGTAGAACCAGTTGTAGTTCTTGCAAATCTCTGGTCCGATTGCTGATCTCCAAATCAATTCTTGCAGCCTGAATTTGAAATCAGTGAATGGTTTGCCTATAAGCGGTAAAGGAATTATATGGCATCTTAAAGGTGCTTATGAATGTCTGCAAATCAGTTTGTAGTTTGTCTTCTTGACCAAGCACATCATCATAGAATAGATGGGATTGACATATCTTGCTGAGCAGTAGATTCCTCTCATCTAGAACATCTTTAATGTCCTTATGTGCCTTCTACAGATCAGACTGGAGCTCATGTAACTTTTTCACCAAGGTAGTGTTCAAAGCCTTTTGATGCTTAATTTTGGCATTAGCTTCAGCAACCTCTTCCAGGCTTTGTATCTGGTCCTCCACAACTATGCATAAGAGTTTTAGTTGGGCCAAAGAGGAATCGGTACTAGGGAGGTTGGTACCGAGTATCAAACTGGTAAGAGTGTCCACCGCAGCTTGGATCACGTCTTGCTCCTTCTTCCTCCTTATCACCTCCAAGCATTTTTTAGCAAGCTTAATGCTTTGCAGCAGCTCTGATTCATTTTCAGATTGGAGGTCAATGGGACTAGTAATGTCATCCAGTTTGTCTTGACTATCGGTTTCCTTTGGGGTCTCCACTTGAGTGCTTTGTGTCGCTCCCTCCTTCTCTTTAGCCCTTAGCTTGTCCTCTTCTTCCTTCTTTTTCTCCTCTTCCTTTGTCTTCCTTTTCTCTTCTTCCTTCTTCTCCTCTTCTTTCCACTTCTCTTCATCTTCATCCTTCTTCTTCTTCTCCTCTTCCTACTTCCTCTTCTCCTCTTCCTTTCTCTTCTCCTCTTCCTTTTTCTTCTCCTCTTCCTATTTCTTTTCTTCTTCCTTTTGTTTCTCTTCTTCTTTCTTTTTTTCTTCCTTATTCTTCTTCTCTTCCTCTTGTCTATTGTTCTCCTCCTCTTTTCTCTTGTCCTCTTCTTGTTTCCTCTTTTCTTCTTCTTTTCTCTTTTCCTCTTCTGGTTTCCTCTTTTCTTCTTCTTCTGCCTGTTTCTTCTTTTCTTCTTCTTCTTCCCGTTGCTTCTTCTCTTTCTCTGCCTATTTTTCTATCCTACCACTTCTGTTGATGTACCCGGAGTAACATCTTCACCATTCAAGGCATCAACATCAATGGGTTCCATTTGATCAGTGACCGATACTCCTTCACTGTCATACACCTCATCCGACTTATGGATTTCTAGTTCTTGCTCAGCTTTCCCGTTGGCTTTTGCCACTTGGTGCAACCTTAGAGCGGATTGAGAAAGGGAGTGGGTATCTTTTACCACTTCTGGGACTTTTCCTTCTAGTAACGGGAGTCTCCTTCTTTTCATGAAGAAGAGGCCTTTATATCTTTCCACCACTTCATAAAGTTCCGATTTAGGCACATCAGGAAAGTATTGTGCAAATACTTCCTCTCTTATTTCCTATTCCTTCTCTATGGCAATGCGCCATTTGTTATCTAAAGAATTATATAAAGAATCAGGTGTCTCAAATTAAATTTCTGATGGCCACTGGTCATTAATACATAAATATTTAATGACATCCTTTTCAACTTCTTCCTTTTCATCATCATTAAAATCATCAAAGCACTCTTTCAAATCACCAAGCACTTTTATTCTAATATTCTTAATAGTTCTTTGACAATGTGTCAAAGGTTTGTAGGAGGAAATATCTATATTTACCAGTGCAGATGTTGTCGATTCATTGCTGGTTGTCTTTGTCTTTTTCCTGGTTTGCCTAGTCTTCTTAGGAGGTTCTTCAGATACAGTGTCTTCTGAGTCTGGTGTGTTGCTTTTTGTTTTCCACTTTCTCTCAAATACTTTGGCAGGTGCAGCTTCCGGTTTCTTCTTTGCTGATGACCGCTTGGTCACTTTGGGACTTGCTGCAGTAACCAGTGCTAATACTAAAGGCACTGCCTTTCCCTTCTTTACTAAAGGTTCTTCAACCGATCTAACCCTTTCCAAATAGGTGTCGGTTCTCTTTTCCTTTGGGTCAAGGGGCGAGGTGAGTAGGGTAGAGGCATACTCGTCTAGCATGTCATATATTACCTCATAACCCATAGGCTCCACTTCATCCTTTCTAGGCTCAACCGCCTCCATTATGCACTCATCAACTTTGATGGTGAAACAGATGTCATCTTCATATTTCTTGACAATATCACCCGATATTCTCACTCTTTGGCTTATTTCATGTCTGAACTCATCAAAGTATTTGTTTAGAACTTCTGGATAACTGGTTCCAACCGCTTGAAGGCTTTCCTTGATTTTCTTTGTAACCAGTTGGTCTACAGACCACTGAATATCTTTGACTCCTAGGAAGTAACCTTGGAAGTAGAAGAACAACCCAATCAATAGTTTTCCAAACTTAAATATCAAGGTATTATCTTGTTTAATCGAGTTCAGGTTCACCAAAAGTTGCCTTTGCATACAGGTGCATAAATCAAATGATGCATCTTCCATGGTCATCCTGTAGGCAACATTTACCGCTGCAATAGAGACAAAGTTGATCCTACTAGCATAAAATATCTGGTAACCTAATACCATGCAGGCATATTTGACCAGATCATCCTTGATGGAATTGATGGTCATTCCCCATTGGTCACTCACAGAACTGGTGAGCTTGGTCATTTCGGTCTTGCTGATCTTCCTTAGGGCTAGCACTTCATTGACGTTATAGAAACCGGTGATGGCATGAATAGCTTTTGGTGTGATGTCATGTGTCCGCTCTAAGTACATTTTGTCACTGTGCACTCTGCTCAGAATGATGTGAATGTGATCATCTGAAAACTCTTCAAGGAAATAGAGCACATTGTGAAGCTTCTTCTTTTCCAAGATGTTGAATTCCAATTTAATCTTCTTAGCCTTCCTACAGAATAAGCTTAACTGAGAATGGATCATTAGAGATCCTAGGTCTTCAATTTTACAATCAATATAATCTGAAATACCTTCCTCCACTAAAACAACAACGGGTATTTGAGATAGGGCATTATATTTTGCCTTCCGTTGGATGAAATCTACTGAATCAATGGGTGCACTAGAACTAGAGTGTGATGCGGAAGCCATGATAAATAGAGAAATTCAAAAAATACCTTCGTAAATCAAAATTTAGGGCTTGCAAATTCCACTTCGCCACACACTCCTTTGGTTGCTGAAATACCGCTTTGTGTTCTACACTTGACCGACAGATATTAGCTTTGGATTCTTCTTCAAGGTTTTGAAAATTCTTCGAATCGCAATCCAAATCACTTTTCATCGCTCAGCTCTTGAAACTTCTTTGCTTGAGAACTGATAAGTGAAAAATGACATGAAAAATCCTTTTAAACAAGTTCTTCACTTACCATAATAAATGCTCCACTATTAGGGCGTAAACCCTATTTTTCCTTTTACCATTTCCGGTCTTCTGCCAGTTGATAGGTATCACATACCGGTTAAGGTCTTTTACCAGTGTAAACTAGGGGTTCGAAATATTTCACTGTTTTCTCCCCCTAAGCTTTTCTCATGCTTAGTTTGTTAGTTCAATGACTTCCACACTAGTTGCAGAAACCGGTTCTTCTTGAATCACTTCTTTTGGCTTCTTTTTCCATGCTTTCTGCATATCCGCTTGAACAGTTTCAATATCAATCTTTCCTTCCAGAGTGACTAGTATATCATCCGATATATTTTTTCTCATCCTACAGAATCTTGTTGTATGACCCAGTTTGTTGCAATGATAGCAAACCATTCCAAGTTCTTTCCAAGGTCCATTGTTCATGTTTCCATTCTCCCTTCTACATGTTGCAGCATTATGACCACTGTCATGACAAATAAAATAGGTTGCTCTCCATCTGGTTGCTCCTTGATAGCCATCGTTACTTGACTGATGATTATAGGTATTCAACCGGTTTGGGTTCCAATTCCCAGAGGGTTCAGGAAAAACTCCTTGACTCCTTTGATGATACCTTTCGGTGCTATGCATGATAGACCTACATTCAAATTCTCCATGCCCAAACTTGTTGCATGCATAACAATTACCATTGAATCTATTGGGTCTAGGCTTATCATTTAGAAAATAAGGAAAATTATTGTAAGCCTTACTTCTACATACATTAGCAGTGTGTCCTTCCTTTAGACAATTAAAGCAAATAGGTTTGAACTTTTGCTTACCTTTATCCTTTGGTGCTGGTTGCTTCTTTGATTGTCCATATTTTGTTCCAGAGGTCTCACCTTCCTCATATTCAAAGAAACCAAGTCCATTAGTATTCTTTACCAGTTTAGCTGATTCAATCTTTTGCTCTAGCTTAATAGAGCTCTTATTGAATTTGGCAAGTATTTCCTTTGACTTAGTGAGTTTTTTGGAAATAGCAGCATTGGATTCCTTTAAGGTTGCATTCTCATAAACAACCATGTGTAGTTCACCTTGCATTTCTTCCTTTTCCACTTTACTTTCATGAAGATGAGCAATAAGTGCACCGATCTCTTGCTTCATCTTGGAGATCTCATGATCTTTGTCTTTTACTAGATCTTTAGCTTTCCTCTAGTTCTCAAGCTCTTGACACATTCTGATAGTTAGTCCTTCAAGTTCCCTTCTTAGGTTGGCATTGGACTCCTTTAGTTTTTCAACTTCTTGAACTAGGGATTCCATGTTCGCTTCATTAGAAGAACTGTTTTTAGTTAGCTTCATCAATTTTTTAGCATGCTCTCTTCTTTTTGCCTAAGAGGCCTTATATTTGACTTTAAGTTCATCATAGGCTTTCTTAGTCTAAGTGAGTCAATGAGTAAGTTCCCTCACAGTGTATTCCCCATATCTCTTTCCAAGTGGTTAGACTTATAGAAATGTTGGCTCTGATACCAATTGATGAATAGTAAAACAGTCTGACTAACAAACTGATTAACACAAATGCAAACCAAACAGCAAATAAGGCATTCACCCATAGAAGCACAATCACCATAACACAAAATATTTTAACATGGAAACCCAAATGGGAAAAACCACGGTGAGATGAAACTCACAAGTAACTATCTACAAAATAGTGACCAGACTGGTTAAGGTCAAAATGGTTAAAGTCATACAATGTTCTTTACTAGAACAGATCCTGTTAGGAATCTCAATCTCTGGTAGGAGACAAGTCCGATCAAAGACTACCTTGTGAGAGGATTTCAGATCCACAATTGTGAGCAACCTTGTTAGAGGATTTACAAAGGCTTTGCCAAGCCTACCTGGTTAAAGGTTTCAGACTTGTCGAAGATGTGAGTAATCAACAAGTGAGTGATCTAAATATTAGCACGGTAGGCTTGGTTAGATCCCTGATAGCTCATTATTAATGCATTTCAGCATTACTTTAGTCTTCAATATCTCCATACTCTGTTTCTTCACACAGACCTATTCTTCTTCTGTAATCGTACATGCAAAAACCTCAACAATCACCTTGAATCCTAATAGCTCCTAAAACCCTAGACATGATTTCCTTAAAAGGAATTTGATTTCATGTCGGTCCAATAGGATTACATTGCCAGTTCCTAGGTTCAGTGTATCTAGACACATTTGGTAACACGACACAAAATCACCATCAAAGTGTCGGTGGATGGTAGCTCATCACAAAAATATACCGGTTGGAAACTCATCACAGAGTATTATCAATTTATACAACTTTACCGATTACTGGTTGGTAACTCAGAGTAATACTGGTTTAATTATTAAACATATTACCTGTTGACAAAAATGAAGACCAGGAAAATGATAATTGTCGCTTTTAGTTCCTTTGCTCCATTTCGCTTATTGAGATCCTCAAACTGCTTGAGATCGGTAAACACTTTTTGCAAAACACCGATAGTCTAAAGACTATAACATAATACTGGTTTGGAACAAATACCGGTTGAGCATAATTCATACATTCAAAAAGTGATCTCATAGCAAGTGTGTGTCCATCAATGAAAATCACAACATAATCATCAAAAATGCCAACATGTATTACATTTTACCCTAGTGAGACCATTGGAGCACCTGATGGCCCTTTGTACATCGCTGCAAAGGTTAAGGATATCCCTTGTCATGGTGCGCTAATTGATCCATCTTGCATGGTTAATATCATAACTGAAGAGTACCTTTTCACTTTATGATTGCATAAACTATTATATGATGCTTCTAATGTAGTTGTGAAGTTATTTGATGGCTTCTCTTGTCCTACCATATTCTATCACCCTTCTTGTTGAAGTCCATACTAAATCCATGGATGTTGACTTTGTTTTCATACCTTCCTCTAAGCAATTCCATGTGAAGTTGGGCTATCCTTAGCTATCTTCCATGAAGGCTATTGCTTCTCCAATCAACAAGTATCTTAAATTTCCTCACAATGGAGAAATCATAACCGTGAACCATAGCTTATTTTGTCCATCTGAAAGAAGCCCTGGTGTTCCTATTGATCTCTTTTCACCTATACAATTTTAATCTCTTCCATCAAGGAGCAATGCTATTTTTCAATCTTATCAAAAATGGAAGAATGATATGATCTTATCCTTAAGTCAACCTATATCCCCAACACTTTACATTCCTATTATTCTTCAAAATGAGGTTCTTCCCCTCTCGGATAGAACTAATCTCTCTCCTAAGGAAAATTGTCCACCTATTCCTATGGATGTTACTTTACCTTCTCTTAAGGAGAACCAAAATATTCTTCCTAAGGTTAGACCTATACCTCCTCCTCATGATGGACTTGGTCTCCTTCCTACACTTAATATTCCTCCTTTCTATGGCACAATTCCACCTCCTTCCTCTTATTGAGAGAAGAGGCATGCCTCTCCTATTGTTCAACCAAAAAGACCTCAACCTAAACCTTCCACTATTAAGGGGAACACCATTCCTACTTCTTCAAGTGTTCCTCCTCCTTCTCAGCCTTCCACTAAGACTCGACAAAACCATTGTGCGAGAGAACGTCAACGAAGACATCGTGTTCGAGCTCATGAAGCTATCTGGGAGTGGTGTTGGTGGAGCTTGTCCGAATTCTGGATCAGCGCAACATTAAGTTGCGTAATAGAGATATTGTTCAGTACAGGGTCCAATGGGACCAATATTTTGTGGATAGTGCCACATGGGAAAATGTTGAGGAGATAGATCATGCTTTTCCTCATTTGAGGACTTGGTTTGAGATTCTTAGTTTTTAGTAATAAAAGGCTTTATTTTAATTATAAGGAAATCGATTGTTTTAGTTTTTAATTGATTCTTATTTTAATATTACTAATTTTAAGTTTTTGTTTTATTAAAACATGCACTAAATAAAATAAGGATTTTTAATATATAAAATTAATAAAGTAGAAACATGCATTGTAATACTAAATTACCTTCTTCTTTTTTAAGTTTATTTAATTTTAATTATATTTTAATATAAAATCGCATATATATTATTCAATCTAAAATATAAAAATATAAAAATAATATATAATTTTTTATTTTTTTTTCAAGAAAAATAATTACATTATAAATAAATAAATTTTATTTTCTAAAATTATTTATTTGTGTAATTAAGAGAAATTAATAAAAGAAGCAATTTTTTGTTCTAACATCTTATTTCAAACAAGTACGTTAAATATAACACCATTGTGAATCGTGTTCAATCATCTATGTAATCATGAGAACGTAATATGCATAAACATCATGAATGCATTATGTGCATATACACCAGGTACCATCATGTATATTATTTCCAAATGGCTAGGACACTTCTACCTCAACCAAGTTCTCATCTTCAACGATGCCTGCACTCAATTGCAGTCAGATTCACATCAATAGGTCAGTACCATAAATCATAATCAAAGCATACAAAAGATTAAACTCATAACCATAACATGATAATTAACATCATTTCCATTTCCATTTCAATTTATTTTCTATGTATTTGAAATTAATCAACTAATTTACCAATTGCACACATATAAATAACCACTTAATCAAAAACATAAGATGATGTCCAATAGTCTCATCAAATATATAACAAAAATTAAGGTAGCAAAGATCGAGATGTGACAGTGTTCCTCCTCCTTCTCAGCCTTCCACTAAGAATCGACAGAACTGTTGTACAAGAGAATGCCAATGAAGATGTTGTGTTTGAGCTCGTGAAGCTATCCATCAAAATACTCAGTCTCCTCAAACTCCAACAGTTGACATGATTCCCTTTTATCCTAAGCAATATGTTCAACCAACATCTCCAAATCATAAGTTGCATAAAACATGTGATGGTTTTACTCCTATTCGTGTTCTTGCTCCTCTTGCTTTAAACTTTGATGAAGAAATGGGTGAAAATGTTATTCATAATGGTAATATAACTTCTAATGCTTCTGATAGTGATTATGAGTATGTTGATGTGGACAAACATTTATCAAATAGTTTTCACAAACCCTAATCCTAGATCCTCGAATCGAACAAAGTGATTTACAACATGAGCATAGTCCTTGTTTGGATTATGAGATAGCTCCATCTCTTGTGCTCGATGTCGCTCCTCTAGCATGTTGCTCACCTTCCCAAAATAGTGATCAGCAGGATTAGGAGGTGGATGTCATGCTATATTAGCGATACTAGGACTCTAGATCTTCTCTCTCTCTCCTTTCTTTCTCTTTTGTGACCATTCTTCTATATGTATCCCTAATCTTCTATTGTTCCCTTAATGTCTACTTGGGGACGATGCAAAGCATTGAGATCTTCTCTTGGTCTCTTTCATGTTGACTCAAAAGACATCCTCTCTTCCCTTTCTTCTAAGGTAGTGTCCTTCTTTGGGGAATGAAGATCATTATATGCATATACATACATGATATACATGAGTTATCATACAACATACTGATCCCGAGGAAAGTGACACTACCTCGTGCTTTGTGTTCATTATCCTTGGGTTTATACCTCGATTGGGGGCTAAATCCTTGTGAAAACGTGTTCTCTCTCTTCTCTCTCTCTTCGGTGTATCCTACCTTAAAGAAATCTCTCCTAATAAGGTGCATGCGATTTCTTTAACGTGGGGGCATACACTCTGCTCATACTTTCCTTCCTGTGATACTTAGAATTACTTAGTGAACTTTGTTTTTCTTTGTAATCTTTTTATCCTTTCTTTCATGACTCATACTGAAGGGAAATTTTCTACTTGCAGTCATAGTTCTCCCCTTCTCGATCTTCCCTTTTACTTTGTCAATCAAAGTCGTCAGATCCTAAGTCTAATAGGGGCTTCGTGCATCTTGCCTCCTTGACATGGTGAAAGTCTTTCAATCTTGTTTCCTTGTACTTTACTGGCAGTATTGGCATACACTTATACTCCTGCTAAAGAAGGGGCTAAATGTAGTGTCATAAAATTGTGACCCTAGCAATTTATGACTGTATTAGGGTCCTCACGCATGCAAACTCAAATCCTCTAGACTGATCGGAGATCGAAGAGTGCTCAGTTTGTGAAAACAACTTCTTCCTTGGCCTCTGCATCACTCTATCCACACTCTTCCCTAGAGACAGGGGTAGGATAGGAGCATGGCACCCTTTTCCTCCTAGGACAGGGGCATGGTGCCCCTATCCTTGCCCTAATTTGGGGTAGGACCTTTTTAGAGCATGTGTTGTGGGTTGTGTAGTGAGCGGGAAATCTCCCCGATGTCAGCCCACGATGAAATTCAAATCCTTCAAACATGTATTTAAGGGGAATTTGTCCTCTCATTTGCATAAGTTGGATAGGTCGAAGTTGGAGAGATTCAAGTTGCATAAGCAATCAAGAATTCAAGCATTCAAGCATTATTTTCCAACATTGAGCATTCTCAAGTCTCCCTTCAAGGCTAGGTGTTGCATTCAACTCAAGCATTCAACCATTGAAGAGGAGATTGACTTTAAAATACAATTCCATACAATCATTTCTATCTACAATTCTACTACAATCTCCCTTGAGTTGATTTACAATTCAATCTTTCATTTACATCTACTTGCAAGCACTTTCTTTCATTACTTGGTTAATTCCAAAACTGGGGTTTGACCTAAAGGAAAACCCCCAATCCCAACACATTACCCTCTCTTTTATGTGTGTAGGTTGCAAGTGTGCAATTGTACTTTCAGATTCGGGCTTCATTTGCATAGGCAGAAAAACCCTTTTCGTTTAGCAGATTTTTTGGAGGATCGTGTACATTCCCGCCATGGTCTAGAGAACTTTTTGTCAAATTTGTAGGGCGACTTCATCTCGGAATTTTACTACCAAATCCAAGTGCATATCTTCATCTCATATTCAAATCTCAAGTTATAATCGATTCTTTGTCACTTTTGCACTACATAATTCAATCAATTTCCTCTGTAAATCAAACAAAGGAATAAGGGGATCAGCTTAACATTCTTAATCCATTCAGGATTCAATATATCATCTTTGTGTGGAGATCAAATCTAGTGAATTACCCCTTATCTCCCTAATGTAATGGTGAAAAGTGCTTGAAGGATAATCAATAGTGAAACTCTCATCTCTCTTTGAGGGAAAGGGTTGGTTTTTCTCTTGATCTATCACTCATCATTTTCCCACCATTACAAAAGGGACCTATTAAAGTCCACTTGGTTAAGGGATTTTTCTATTGTAGGTATTAGAAAACAACAAAGAGAATGATATACTATAGTATCTACTCTTAGCTTAATCAAATCCAATTGAATCTCTTTGATTTGACCACCGGTTACACTTGCTCTACACTCTACTAGTGCTCTACATTTCACTTTCTCTGCACTCTACTAGTGCTCTGCATTTCACTTGCTCTACACTCTACTGGTTCTTTGCATTTTACTTTCTCTTCACTCTACTAGTGCTCTGCATTATTTCTCTACTCTTCACACTATCCAAGCTTTGCACACTCTCTTCACCACTCTTCTATTCACTTAGCAGTTTTGCACTCTTCTCACCTTGCTAGATCACCTCTCTTCAAAATTGAACTTGGCAATTTGGTGATCTAACTTTTTGGTTTTCACCAAAACCTTTATACCATGTTTTGCCGACACATACGTGTTGATTCGTAAATGAGTTGACACCTAACACTCGGTAGATTTGAAATTCAAATCTTCACACACTTTCTCTTTGTGCTCTCCATCAATCTTGCCACCAACTCATTCTTATCTACCACTACAACTCATAATTCTACCAACTTCTGGGTCATGTTCTTCCTTTTTAATGCGAACCAAAATATCTGCAAAAATCTCACCTTAACTGGTTGTTAAGTGATGTAGACTTCACTAGCAGTTTATTTTGATGATATCTCACCATGACCGACTCACCTTTGGTCATCGCATCTAGCTTACCGGTCACTACTCTGAGATTCTTGATTGATAGCATTATTCAATCTGTATCACCGATTCACTAGTGTAACTCTTCATCTTTTGCCACCAGTCACTGATCATGAACTAGATTGATCACTTGTCTATCTAGAGTGTTTCGATCGTGCATAAAACTACTAAACTATAATTTGAGTCAGCTTTTGTGATCGCATCATCATTTCAATTACCTTTTTAAGAAACCGGTCTCAACACCTATTGGATGCTTGACTGACTAGTCAGCTACTCTATCTATCCTTCAACCAATTAGTCTTAGACCAACACACTTCTTAAGTGTGTTAATGATGCATATTAGGGAAGCACTGAATCCTCCATATTGTTTGCAGCCATGAGTAAACCATTGACGTTTACCACACCTCCTTGCCTATGATCTTGTCCTTATTCACCAATAAGTGTTGGTCATCAATGACAATACTAACTAATGAACTGGTTGTGCCAACACCATTAGTTATGCCAACAATCTCCCCCTTTGGCATTGATGGCAACACTTCAAATTGTTCTTTTAGCAACCAGTCACTTTTGCTTCTACTGTACCAATTAGCTGCTTTGTTTGATCTTGAGTAAAGATATTACTCCCCCTTTCACTGGCTTCCATTCATGTCACATTGGACTTCATCTCCCTTCATGTTCCATCTAACTTCACTCCCCCTTTGACACTAATGCCAAAGGTGTAGTCTAGACATCCTATTTCACATACTACAATGACTACTCCCCCTAACAGGAGTAGTCCATAATCATCAATCTAAATACATAGAATTTTTCAGAAAATCATATCGGATTGATGTTGTTCCAATCTTCACTCACCTTAGAGCATGTAGGGGAATTACCCCTAGCTTACCTCTGAGATACTCAAAAGTATCCTTAGGTAGCGGCTTGGTGAATATGTCTACAACCTATTCCATGGTTGGGAATATTCCAGTCTAACTTCTTTGTCCTATACCTGTTCCCTAAGATAATGATATTTAATTGCAATATGCTTGGTTTTAGAGTGCATTACCGATTTTTTTGATATGTTGATGACACTTGTATTGTCACAGTGTATCACCACTAGTTAGTCACCTTTTCTTGGATACCTTCCAATATCTTCTTAATCCATACTACATTTGTATAGTTGATTGCATCAGCCACATACTCCACCTCAGCTATGGATTGAGAGATACAATTATGTTTCTTGCTTGTCCATGACACAATCCTATCTCCAAGAAAGAATGCACCTCCACTAGTGCTCTTTTTTTCATCAATGTTCCCTACCCAATTTGCATTGGTGAAGACACTTAAGTTGAAATTTCCCTTATGTGGATACCAAAGACCATACTCATCAGTCCCCTTAAGGTATCTAAATATCCTATTAACTACCACCATATGAGTCTCTTTTGGATTTGCATCAAATATAGCAACCAAGCCAACTGCTTGTGCTATATTCGGTCTACTGTTCACTACATACTGCCACTTACCAATCATGGATTGGTATAGTGTCTCATTCACTTAATTAGCCTCACCATCTTTGGAAAGCTTGCAACCTGTAACCATCGAAATTCCAACAGGTTTGGAATCTTCCATTCCAAAGATCTTTAATATTCCCCTTATATATTTGGTCTGGCTAATGAATATACCATTCTTTAGTTGAGAAACTTATAGACCAATGAAGAATTTTATTTCACCTATCATGGACATTTCAAATTATTTCTTCATTTCTTTTGCAAAACCTTTGCTCATTTCATCATCTCCTCGAAAGATGATGTCATCTATAAAAATATTTCCAATCAGATGTTTTCCTTCTTTTCCATTCTTCAAATACAAGTTATTGTTGTCACTGGTTCTCATGAACCCTATACTTATCAAGTATGAGTGTAGTCTCTCATACCAAGCTCTTGATGCTTGTTTTAGCCCATATAGAGCCTTATTCAGCTTACATACCATATCTCTTCCATCTTCTAAAGCAAACCATTCTGGTTTCTTAATGTACACTTCTTCCTCTAGAACACCATTCAAGAATGTTGGTTTGACATCCATTTGATAGACCTTAAACTTCTTGTAAGCAGCATAAGCATGCAAGATTCTAACCCCTTCTAGTCTGGCCACTGATACAAAGGTCTCTCTGTAATCAAAACCTTCTTTCTGTGCATACCCTTTACAGACTAACCTTGCTTTGTTTCTTACTACTTAACTAGTTTCATCCATTTTGTTTCTAAACACCCACTTGGTTCCTATTATTCTTCAGTCTGGGCACAAGGGTCTAGGTTTCATTTCTCTCAATCATATCTAGTTCTTCATCCATAGCCTTTATCTAGTCTTCATCTTTCAGAGCCTCCTTTGCTATTTTCGGCTCAATTTTAGAGAGCAGATAGGTACTCTCCCTTTCTTTTCTTCTAGTCAATACTCCTGCATTCTTGTCACCAATAAAATTGTTAGCAAAATTATTGATTATGACATACCTTGGTGGTATCGGTTCATTTCTTGGAGCTTCTTCTATTGCTTGTGCAGGTTATACTTCACATGCTTCCTCATTTGCAGATACACTAGGATTCTCTGCAGCATGTTCAACCGATACAGTGTAATCAAATCCTTGATATCCTTTGGTTCACTCTTGTTGTCCTATTCATTTTTCTCAAAGAACTCATCAACTCTAACATTTACACTTTCCACAATCTTACTGGTCCTTTTGTTCAAACACCAATATGCTTTACTCTTTGTGGTGTAACTTAAGAAGATTACATCATCACTCCTAGGATTGAACTTTCCAGAGTACTCATCCCTCTTGATGTAGCACCAACTTCCAAATACCTTGAAGTAACCCACATTGGGTGAGTATCCACATCATAATTCATAAGGAGTCTTATTTATCCCCTTCTTCACCTATATCCAATTCAAGGTATACACAATAGTACTCACTGCTTCTCTCCAGAAGAAATTTGGAATATCCTTATGAATCATTTGAGTCCTTGCATAATCAATTAGAGTTTTGTTCCTTCTTTTAGCAACCCCATTCTACTAAGGTGTTCTGGGTGCAGACATTTGCCTCATAATCCCCTGTTCTTCATAGTAATTTATGAACTCTTGAGAGGTGAACTCTCCTCCTCTATTTGATCTCAAACATTTCAGACTCTTATCGGTTCCTCTCTCCACTCGAGCCTTGAAGACCTTAAGCATGTGAAAGGCTTTAGATTTTTCCTAGAAGAATATAGCCCACATCATTATTGAGAAATCATCTACAAACAACATGAAGTATCACTCCCCATAGAAACTCTTAGTCCTCATAGGACCACACAAATTTGTATGCACTAATTCCAACACATTCTCAAATGAATAAGATTTGCTACTCAAACTAGATCTGGTCAACTTTCCTAGTTGACATTCTTTGCACATAGCATTCTCAGGTTTCATAATGTCAGGTATACCTCTGATAGACTTCAGTTTACTAACCTTTGCTATGCTATCAAAATTAACATGACACAATCTTTTGTGCCACAACCAACTATCTTCGACCTTTTCCATTAGGTAAGTTCCTACAGTGGTGTGTAGGTAGAACAGATTACCTCTAGTTTGTTTACAGGTAGCAATCAGACCTCCTAATTTATCACTTATTTTGCATATTCCTTCATTAAATTCCAACTAGTAACCCTTATTGTTAAGTTGTGCAACATTTAACAAACTATACTTTAGCCCTTCTATCCAATAAACATCTTCACAATTGTTTTTATCATTTAGGGCAATATATCCCTTACCTTTTACTGCATAGGGAGTATCATTGCTAAATCTCACCAGTCCTCCATGCTAAGGAATTTTTTCTTGTCACCAGTCATGTGGTGAGTGCAACCACTATCAATTACCTAGTCTCCACATCAATTTGAACTGGAAATCAGTGCCATATCACTTTCCTCTATGCTATCTTCCTTTACCACTACAAATGCAATCCCTTCTCCATTAGATCCTTCTAATTCTTCATCAGTAACTCCTTCTGCAAGATAGCACTCCCTCTTGCTCTTCTCTTTGTATCTTGTAAAGTTATCCTTCCTATGATTTTCAAGACATCTGGATGCAATATGACCTATTTTATTGCATGAGAAACACTTCAAGGGTAGTTTACCTCTGTACTTCCCTTTTCCTATTGGAAATCTTCTTTCTATTAGAGATTCAAGCTCATCTTGTTCATGTTCTCTATATAAAAAGTTGTCATGTTCATGAGAATGACCGGTTCTTGTAGTAGAACTACTTCCAGTTTCTTTTCTTCTCATTGTTGGTGCAAGTGTCATGGAAGATTTGAAGGCAACATCAATCTTTGGTATACTGTTATCATAGTTGCTCAGTTCAAAGGCAGTCAACTAACCGATCAGAGAGTCAAGTGTAACATTAACTGTTCCTAAATATCTAAGTTCCTGAATTGCAGAAACCCTTATGGCATATTGTGGTAGCAAGGTTCTCAGGATTTTTCTGACCACATCATCTTCCTCAAGTTTTCCTCTAGCATTTTTGATGAAATTTACCACATCCTTTATTCTTTTGTTGTATTGTTCTATATTCTCTCCTTCTTGCATCCTCATCTCATAAAATTTGCCTCTCCAACTGTCCACCTTAGCCTTTGGTACATGAGGATCTCCTCCATAAATAGTCTTCATCTTATACCACATCTCATAGGTTGTTTTTAGATCTTGAATCTTAGCATACTAGTTATTAGATAGAGTACTAGCAATCACCTCTATAGTTGTGATGTTATCTTGCTTTTCTTTGATCTGATCTACAATGAGAACCCCTAAAGGTTCATTGTACTCTATGCTTACATGATTCTAGTATTGATCTCCTAGGGTTCTTAGGTAGAGCTTCATTCGACCACACCATAATGTGTAGTTCTCCTTAGAGAACTTAGGGCCTTCCTTTCGTATCATCTTGGATCTTTCCTTAAGCTGTTAATCTCTTCTGAATCTAAGGACCAGGTCTCTTTTACCAATTATTAGTCTCAACTAGTGCTGAGAGGGGAGGGGTGAATCAACACTATATCAGTATTTATAAGATTTAACCTTAATCAAAGTTTCTATTTAAACTTAACACTTATTAGTATAAGAAGCATTAATAAGAAACATGCATACATAAAATCAAACACACATGACTACAAGGATTTATCATGTGGAAACCCAAATGGGAGAAAACCACAGTGTGAGTAGAAACTCACAAAATTTGCACTCTTCTGGAGTACGCCCGATGAGGAGCCATCCCTGTTAGGAGATTACAAAGACACTGTTAGGTGCCACCCGGTTAAGGGATTTTCTTTAAGGCCTGTTAGAACCTTTACCCTATTAAAGGTAACCTTGTTAAAGGAATTAGGATCATCAATTAAGATGTCAACCGATTAAGGGATTTTACAAAGGGACCTGTTAAAGCCCACTCGGTTAAGGGATTTTTTTGCTGTAGTTATTAGAAAACAATAGAAAGAATGACCTTCTATAGAAGCTACTCTTAGCTTAATCAGATCCAATTGAAGCTCTTTGTTTTGACCACCGGTTACACTTGCTCTGCATTTCACTTGCTTTGCACTCTACTTGTGCTTTACATTTCACTTGCTTTGCACTCTACTAGTGCTCTACATTCTTTCTCTACTCTTCACACTATCCGAGCTCTGCACACTCTCTTCACCACTCTACTATTCATTTAGCAGTTTTGCACTCTTCTAACCTTGTTGGATCACCTCTGTTCAAATTTGAACTTAGCAATTTTATGATCTAACTTTTTGGTTTTCGCCGAAAAACCTTTATACCATGTTTTTCCGACACATACGTGTTGATTCCTAAGTGATTTTACACCTAACACTCGGTATATTTGAAATTCAAATCTTCCTGCACTTTCTCTACACTCTCTCCATCAATCTTGCTAGCAACTCATATTTATCTGCCACTGCAACTCATAATTCTACCAACTTCTGGGTCATGTTCTGCCTTTTTAATGTGAACCGGAAAATCCACACAAATCTCACCTTAACTGGTTGCTAACTATTGTAGACTTTACTAGTAGTTTGTTTTGATGATATCTCACCATGACCGACTCACCTTTTGTCATCACATCTAGCTTACCGGTCACTACTCTGAGATTCTCGATGGATAGTATTCTTCAACCTGTATCATCGGTTCATCGGTGTAACTCTTCATCTTTTTCCATCGATCACTGATCATCAACTAGACTGATCACCTGTCTATCAAGAGTGTTTCGAACGTGCATAAGATTACTAAACTACAATTTGAGGTAGCTCTTGTGACCACATCATCATTTCAACTTCATGTTTAAGAAACTGATCTCAACACCTATCGGATGCTTGACTAACCGGTTAGCTACTCTATTTATCCATCAACCAATTAGTTTTCGACCAACACACTACTTAAGTGTGTCAATGATGCATATTAGGGAAGAACTGAATCTTCCATACTATTTGCAACCATGAGTAAACCATTGAGGTTTACCACACCTCCTTGCCTATGAACTTGGCCTTATTCACCAGTAAGTGTTGGTCATCAATGACAATACTAACTGATGAACTGATTGTGCCAACACCATCAATTATGCCAACATGAAGATCAATGATGTGCTCATGAATCAACTCCCTGATGTAATAAATATTGATCTCAATGTGCTTTGTCCTTTGATATTGGACTAGATTATGCAAGATATAATTACAATGAATGACTATATATTTTTAGAAGGAAATTCCAAAGCCAATGAGAATGTTTTGAAGCCAAATAATCTTAGTAGAAACATTAACTGCATGTCGATACTCAACTTCTATTGATGAAAGAGAAAGCAAAGACTTCTTCTTTCTCAACCAAATGATAATTAGTATCCTAAACTAGACTCATGATCCTAATAATTTCCTACCCAATCTGAATTTGTATTTCCCACCAAATCAACATCTACACTCACTACAAGGTGAATCCCATAACTATGAGTACCATGAATGTAGTGAAGCATTTCTTTAGCTACTTTTCAATGCATCTCATGTGGTTCCTGTTGGTAATTGACCCTCATTCGGTGGATATCGATGCTTGATTAATGGTTTAGGGTTGTCATTAATGGAAACTCTTCATGAGAATCCTATCCGGTAGCTATAGTTTTTCGAGTAGTGGTCTGTTAATCGGTAATCTGACTCCGATAATTTAGGTTAAGAAGAGTAGTTTTGGTCCAGAAGCATTCTAGTGATTGTGGTGATCAGACTCATGCATGGGATCAAAGAGCCGACTTATAGAAATCATTTTATCATCATTTGGGTGATCTGCATGTGCTTTGATGATCTGGTTCAAGCTGACTCATGACTACACGTTACATTATAGGTCAACTTGATAATTATTTATTTTGTGATTGTGGATATATAAGGCCAATGTAGAAGATCTTTTTGGTATGTGATGTGGTGTGATATGAGTGAGTAGTGATCGAGAAACCTTTTTGGTGTAGTTTCACGTGTGCATTCTTGATCTGGTAGCTAACTGAGATAGAAAACATACAAGGGTTGTAGAGAAGATGGAGTCAGAGTTTTGCACTTAACTGGAACTCATCCAGGAATTGATTGATGCTATTTTGGAGTTCAATAATTGCAATTCATCATTATAAATGATCTATAAGGTAATGTTCCTTCTGGGGTTGTAGCCCTTACTGTAATTGAGTTGTAAGCTCTAGGCAATGTGCCTAAATGCTTGTGCATTCCCCTTTTGTAATATTGTTTTGCTACTAGCCATAGTGGAATAATATTGTGGGTTCAAATCCCACCATGATTTTTCCCATTTGAGTTTCCAAGTAAAAAACTTGGTGTTATGATTTTGTGGTTGATTATCTTATGTTTTTTGCACTTTACTTTCTTGTATATGCTTCCAGTGGTTTGAGATTAAGTCAAAAATATTTTCTAGTAGATCACTAATTCACCCCCCTCTTAGTGATTCTTGATTCCAATAATTGGTATCAGAGCCCAGTTCCTCCAAGGAAGCCTAACTGCTTAAGGAAGGTCCGGAAGATTGAATCAATGGATTCTAGTTTGTAGAGACAGCTTTGTGTGGCACTTGAGGATCTTGATGCAACAAAAAATGAAATAAGTTCTTTGAAGAGAAACTTGAATGCATCAGAAGATTTCATTAAGGATTTGATCACTTCAAGAGACAAGAGGAAAGAGATGATGGACAAGATGAAAGAGAAAGAAGAACAAAGCATGGAAAACCAAGACAAAGTTGATGAATGTGACAAGTTTGCTAGAGAGAATGTTGTATTGAAGAAAGAGATGAAATCCATTGTGATGAAGATGAATAAGGAGATTGAAAACCAGAAGAATAATGAAGAAATATTGTCTCAATCATTGAAGGACAGAGCAGATGAATGCTTCAGGCTTAATTATGAGAATGATTAGTTGAAGCTTGAGTTAACACAATCAAGGAATAATGGTCAAGAACTTGAGAGACAAATTGTTTCCCTAAGAGATGAACTTGCTACTGCAAATGAATACAAAGACAAATTCAATGCTAGCTCAGCAAGGCTTGATGAGATGATGGAAAGTCAGAGACGTGAAAAAGACATGAGAGGACTTGGATTTGAGAAAGGTGAATCCTCTGGATTTGGACAGAGCAATGCAAAGCCTAATCATAAGAAGAGCAAGAATCCTATGGTAAGACAGCCTAATGCCCATAAAGTCAATGGTAGATGTTTTTCTTGCAATAAATTTGGTCATATAACAAATCAATGTAGAAGTAGGATGAATAATGGAATGAACTATGTGAACAATGGTCCTACCTTTACCAGTCAGTGTTTCATATGCAATAATTTTGATCATAAGTCAAACATGTGCGGAGCAGTAATGAATAATTTTTAGAACAAGAGATGTTATGCTTGTGGGATGTTTGGACATTGTTAAGTGCCAGAGACAGCTGAGAGGGGGGGGTGAATCGGTTGTCAAATAAATTCAAACCAAAAACAACTTAACCAACTTAATGCTTAATATCGGTAAACCAGTTCAATATGTCGGTAGATAGTTTTAATAGTTAATTGCTATACCGGTAAGGATTAGTGCATGAAACATAAACACAAAGTTATCCACAACACATAACACCAATATTTGTACGTGGAAACCCTGTAAGGAAAAAAACCATGGTGGGAAACCTTACCCAAAATCAGATGATACTACTGCAGATAGTAAGTGTACATAAATGGGGTCTGCACATGTAGAAAGGCCAACTGCCTATAGCTCACTGCTCAATCACAAAATGGAAGTCACACTGACTACAGTTGGATGGTTAAATCCAATAAGAATGTACTGTACAAAATAGCATCTTCATATGCTGGATTCAATACCAGTGTAGTTCTGATTGTCTTCACAAAAACCCTCCTTCAATCTTCAAATGATGTATGCGTGTATAGCTCTACTTATTCTCGCATATACCTTCACACAATCCTTTTTTGCATTCTACATTTGATCTTACAAATAAGATCTTACATTTATACCATAACCTAAGACCAATTTTAGTAGGTCGGCTCTACAAGATATTACAATAAAAACATTTTACAAACAATATAATATTTGATGCAATCACCAATTGAACATGTCGGCTTAATGCATTTACAACAATAATTAATCATCTCCATAGCGTGCCATGTTGATCTGGAAAAGATAAACCTATCGGTGTAACCCTAGACCTATTTATCTGTAACAACAAATATGCAACTATGAATATACCAATGAACAAAACTCTAGGACAAGATGTCCAAATGATGTCTTCGACATAACCATGTGTTTTCCATATCATTCCAAGTGTCGGTGATCATTATATCTTGTCGGTGTACTAGATACCGGTTATTGTGCATGAGTCACTTGCTTGCCCATGAATGTTGCTGATTCTCCAAAGTGCCAAAGTTGATAAGAGTTTAGTAGGTGTTGACATCAATGACAAAACCATACCAAAATACCAACAATCTCCCCCTTTGGTATTGATGGCAACACAAGATGGAAAAACCATCAAAGTGCCAAAACAAAAATGCCAAGTACCAAAAACCAACAATCTCCAAAAAAATCATAAATAGAAATCAAAATACAGATATAGAGAGTAATAACCTCTCCTAAACAATAATCTCTCCCCTTGGGAGCAACATGTGTTTTCCTTGTGTTTCTCAAAGTTTTTCCATACCAATCTCTCCCCCTTTGACATCAAATGCCAAAGTTATAATAAAAACCAAGTTCATATACAAAATACCAATCAATTCAATATACCAGCTACACCCCCTCAGAAGTAGCTTCTTGTCAAAGACCGGAATAAAAGATTTATCTGTTAATTCTATCGGTTGATGACAATCATCAATTGTCTAAGTCTCTACTAGTGGTGGTGTGACTCCAAGCTGATCTCTGAAATATTCAAAAGTCTCCTTAGGCAAAGGTTTAGTGAAAATATCTGCTATTTGTTCTCTAGTATTCACATAAACTAGTTTTATCTCCTTTGCTTCAACATTTTCCCTTAGAAAATTTAGTTTGATAGAAACATGTTTGGTTTTAGAATGTAATACCAGATTCTTAGATATATCAATTGTTGTAGTGTTATCACAATAGATAGTAATAGGTTCCTTGCATTTTACCTTTATGTCTTTCAACATTTGCTTAAGCCATAGTACCTATGTACAATTAGTTGCTACTGCAACATATTCTGATTTTGCTGTTGATAAAGATGTACAACTTTGTTTCTTACTCAACCAAGAGACTAATCTTTTTCCAAGAAAGAATGCTCCGTCGGTGGTGCTTTTTCTATCATCCACATCTCCTACCCAATTTGCATCTGTGTATGCACATAATTCAAAGTTTTCATCTCTAGGATACCATAACCCAAGATTTATAGTGCCTTGTAAGTACCGGAAAATTCTTTTTACTGCTGATTCATGATTTTCTCTAGGATTACTTTGAAATCTTGAAACAATACATACTGCATTCATAATATCAAGTCCAGTTTGTGTCAAATATAGTAAACCTCCTATCATAGATTTGTATCTAGTTGGATTAACATGTGTAGATTCATCCCTTTATGATAATTTGTCATTTGTTGTCATAGGTGTGCTTACCGGTTTAGAGTTCTCCATCCCAAATTTCTTTAGTAACTCTTTTAAGTATTTGGATTGACTCAAGAATATACCTTTATCAGTTTGTGAAATCTACAATCCTAAAAAGAATTTTATTTCTCCAATCATAGACATTTCAAATTCTTGTTGCATTTTAATAGAAAATTCTTTACATAATCCATCTTCTCCTCCAAAGATTATATCATCAACAAATACTTCTATAATCAAGATGGCATCATTAGTTATTTTATAATATAGATTGTTGTCTGCATTTCCTTTAGTAAAACCAATCTTCAAAAGATACTTATCCAATTTGGCATACCAAACTCTTGGAGCTTGTTTTAGTCCATACAGAGATTTTCTTAACCTGCAAATCATATTATTGTCATCTGTTCAATGTATACTTCCTCTTCAAGATCTGCATTTAAAAATGCACATTTAATATCCATTTGATAAACTTTGTAGTTCTTGTGTGCTGCAAAAGCCAAAAATAATCTAACTGCCTCAATTCTAGCTACCGGTGCAAAGGTTTCATTGTAATCAACTCCTTCCTTCTGAGAATATCCCTTACACACTAGTCTTGCTTTATTTCTAACAACCTTACCATCTTCATTAAGTTTGTTTCTGAATACCCATTTGGTTCCAATTACATTTTTATCTTTAGGCCGAGGAACTAATATTCAAGTGTTATTTTTCTCAATTTGTTCTAATTCTTCTTCCGTAGCTTTAATCCAAAATTTATCTTCACATGCCTCATTAACAGATGATGGTTCAATTTGAGAAATAAGACATACCTCTTCATTTGCCAATCTTCCTCTTGTCATAACTCCTTTGTACTTGTTTCCAATTATCTAATCTTCAAAATGATTCAGTCTTACATATCGGGGTGTCTTGGTTTGCTGTTGTTCCTCAATTACTGTGGAACCCTCAGATGATACCGAGGTAACTGGATCTTCATTTTGTACCGGTGGATTTAGAGTAGGTTCATTTGTCAAAATTTATGTTTCTGGTTCCGAGTCTATATATCTTGAAGTTCCTCTGAATTGTTCATCAATCTTTAAATTTGTACTTTCAACAATTTTCTGCAATCTTTTGTTAAAACATCTATTTGCTTTTCTCTTAGATGAATAACCAAGAAATATTCTTTCATCACTTCTAGGAAAAAAATTGCCAATATACTCATCTCTTCTAATATAACATTTACTTCCAAAAATTCTAAAATACTTATGAGTAGGAGTATTACCAAACCATAGTTCATGAGGGGTCTTATCGGTTTCACCTTGATGTGAACTTTGTTAAATGTATAGACCGTTGTACTGTCTTCTTCTCTCCAATAAACATGTGGTAGGTTTGCTTCTGATAACATACTTCTTGCTGTATCCAAGATAGTTCTATTTTTCCTTTCAACAACTCCATTCTGTTGTGGTGTCCGAGGTGCTGATAGCTGTCTTTTGATTCCATTCACTTCACAGAATGTATTAAATTCCTTAGATGTAAATTCTCCTCCTTGATCCGATCTTAAACATTGATTTTCTTGTCGGTTTCATTTTCTACCATTGCTTTGAACAGTTTGAACTTTCCAAGTGCTTCTGATTTTTCTCTGAGAAAAGTAACCCAACACATTCTAGAGTAGTCATCAATGATTAGCATAAAATATCTATCACCTTGTAAGCTTTTAGTTCTAGCTGGACCACATAAATCAGTGTGACTCAAATCAAGAGCATTATTTGATTTTTCTAGAATACTTTTGAAACTAGCTCTAATTTGTTTTCCAAATTGACATTCCTTACATACTGTATTCTGAGGTTTGACAATTTTAGGTAAATCTCTAACTACCTTAGTACTGATTTTCACCATGCAATCAAAGTTTACATGATAGAGTCTCTTATGCCATAACCAACTTTCATCTATATGTGCAATCAAGCATGTCTTTTCACTGTTATTCAAATGAAAGATATTACCTCTAGTCTGATTACCGGTTGCAATTTCCAAGCCAGTTTTGTTTGCGATTTTGCATTTTCCATTTTTAAATTGTAACTGAAATCCTTTCTCAACTAATTGACCAACACTCAAAAGATTATGCTTTAATCCTTCAACATAGTAGACATTGTCAATGTTATGCTTACCATCAAGAGATATTGTACCCTTACCTTTGATTGAGCAAGCTTTGTCATCTCCAAATCTCACTAAGCCTCCATTGTATTCTTGAAAGTTCAAGAATTTACCTTTGTCTCCTGTCATATGATGCGAGCATCCTAAATTAATGATCCATTCATCCTTTATTTCAACTTTAGCTGCTAGGGCCTATACTACCTGTTGAGTAGTAGGTGTCGGTTGATCTTCTATTATAGCAACAAAAACCCATCCATTGTCTGCTGGATCCTCATCAAAATCATCAGTCACACCTTCATCAGCAATGTAACAATATTTGTCTTTATTTTTCTTAAATCTGTATCTCTGATATTTAGGGTTAGGCTTGTATATTCTTCTAGCTTTTTCTCTTAGTCTAGCATGTCTATCAGGGCATCTCAAAGCCATATGACCAATCTTATTGCAGTTAAAACATTTAAAGGGTGCTTTACCTTCATACTTACTTCCAACTGGACCTTTAGGCATTTTCCTTACAAATGGTGTTTCAAGTTTTTCAAGTCCTTCATTTTCTTTCCTACTTTCTTCAAGTTCTCTTGCATAAAAGGCTTTCCAATTAGATTTGTCAAATGATGGAGCAGATGATGTTGATGCTTTAAAGGCCAAATCTATCTTTATAGTAGCAACAAGACCAAATTCTTCAATTTCAAAAGTTGAAAGTTTCCCAATCAATGTATCCCTAGTAACTGATGTATTAGGCATTGTTCTTAACTCATTTATAGAAGTGACTTTCATTTTATATGCTAGCAACAAATCCTCTTAAAACTTTTGAAACAATTTCATCCTCACTTAAGGTTCCTCCACAACATTTAATACCCAAAACAATTTCATTTACTCTTTCCATAAAAACAGAAATCCTTTCATCTTTTTCCATTTTCAGATGTTCATACCTGACTCGAAAGCTTTCAAGTTTTGCAATTTTGAATGTGGAGTCTCCTTCATTTAGTGTTTCCAAATGATCCTGAATAGCTTTAGTAGTAGACCTATTTTATAGTCTCATGATTTGTTGATCTGATAATGTGCTCAAAATGTGCTTCTCTTGCTTTGCAATCATTTTCCTCATCTTTTGTCAAGTTAGCTGGACTAGGCTGACCTTGTACAGCAGCAGTATAACCATTCTTTTTAACATCCCAAATGTCTTTTCCAATGCAATTTAGATGTGTCTCCATTCTGATCTTCCATATCCCATAGTTGGTTCCATCAAGTTTAGGATTGTCCTTCCTGAAATAATTAGTAGACACTGGATCTCCTCAAGCTCTTAAACTTCTGCAAAAGACGACTAGGCTCTGATACCAATTGTTAGGTCCCGGAGACAACTGAGAGGGGGGGGTGAATCAAATGTCAAATAAATTCAAACCAAAAACAACTTAACCACTTAATACTTAATACCGGTAAACCAGTTCAATATGCCGGTAGATAGTTTTAATAGTGTCGGTGATCATTATATCTTGTCGGTGTACCAGATACCAGTGACTGTGCATGAGTCACTTGCTTGCCAGTGAATGTTGTTGATTCTCCAAAGTGCCAGAGTTGATAAGAGTTTAGTAGGTGTTGACATCAATGACAAAACCATACCAAAATACCAATAGACATATCTCTAACCAGTGCATGATGAGATCAAATCAGATGAATTTCAGACCTATGTAGAAAAATGTTGCTTGTCATGCGCAACAAGATTAGTCACATTGCAAAGTACTACAGAAGCAAGAATAATGCTCTAGTAAACAAAGACAAATCAGATGAGAAAGGCAAAACAAAGATAGAAGAGATCAAAGATAAGCATGAGAAGATATGGGTTAGAAAAGATGAATCCAAGATTGATAATGGATCTACACCTTAATCCAATCCAAGATCTTCATCCAGTAACTACATAAGTTCACCCAGCCGACAAGAAAAAGGAAGGTATCCAAAATGGTTGAGAAGTGGTTGTGCAGATGGGATTCACCAGAGAACTAGTCAAGCAAGAAAGGGAGAAGCAAGCTCAAATGGAAGTTAAGGAGTCAAAGAAGGATATGGCTGATTTGGTTCCTTCCAAGGCAAAGCCTAAGGATACCAAGTCTTCTCCTACTTTGGTGAAGCCTTCTACAGGTCAAAGCTCATATGGAAAAGGAGTTCTGAAGAAGAAGTAGAAACCAAAGAGTACTTATGTTGTCGTGTCTCCAATGGCATCTAACACTGAGACAGATGAAGAAGCGGTAAAAGAAAAAATTGTCAGAGTAGAAAGGAAACCTTAGTCCGATGGAGCTCAGTAGAGCAAGAAGGCTAAATCTAGATCTACTCTAACCAGAAAGCCTAAGAGAGGAAGAAATCTTCAGACCGAGCTTGGTGAAGACCTTGAATCTGGTAATCTGCAAGGTAAATATTGTTAGAGTAAAGTAATTAATTAACTTTACTCTCCTCTTAAGATTTTTCTTTATGCATACATTAGTCATTTAATAATTAATATTTAATTATTAAATGCTCTCACCTTAGGGTTAGGTTTTCCTTTCAGTGCTGATCTCCTTTATAAGGATTGATCTCTTGTATTATTGTCATATTCTTGATTCATTTTTCTCTAATAATAAATCTTTTCACTTTATTAGAGCCAAAACCCTTGTATTCATTCTCTCTCTTTCTCTGTGACAGGTTTCTTGCATGCAGGTTTCTTTACGTTCTATGGATTTGTATTTCTCAAATCCTACATGGTATCAGAGCCAGATCTACTACAGCTTGTTCAGACTTTTGAAAGATTTTGAGATCTAGGTTTTGGTTGCATCAGATTTGTGTTTGTCTTCTATTTTTTATTTTGGAATAGGGGGTATTTTTTTTGGTGCACTTTGAGCCCAAATGGACCTCACTGTTGAGATCGTAGTGCCCAAAAACCCCTATTTCCATATAAAATTCATCCGATTCGGACACAGTTGCTTCAGAAGGCAAAAAAAATTTTTGCCCCAAGGCCGTACGGCCCCAGGGCATGCAGCACGAGGCGGAAAACTCAAAAAAAATAAAAAAAATTTAAAAAAACAACCTTTTTTTTAACAACGTCGGGCGCAGCTAGTTTACACCGTCGCGCCGTCGGTGAGCCGCTCGGTGGCCACTGCCCGGCCACTGCTGCCGGCGGTAACCACCGGCCGTGGCCCGACAGCCACCGCTGCGCCGCCCGTCGACGCCCACCGCCCGTGCGCCGCCCGCTGTCCGTCAACACCAGCGGCACCGCCCCTGCACCACCACCATGCCACCGGCCCCCTGCTCTAGCTCCTGGTCGCCCAGCGGACCAGGGGCCCACTTTTTTAAGCCCCTAAGGGCTATAAGGGCCCATCTACGTCTTTTTGGAGCTCTTTTACAAAATCGGGCATAACTTGGGCGTCCGATCTCTGTTTTTTGAAAATGAATAGGTGTTGGAAAGATGACTCTAAGCCCGTTCTAATAGTGTAGGAATTTTTTCATATTTCTCTAGTTTGATTTCATTTTTTTGCAGTCAAAGTCTGATGAGCCTTTTTGCACTCTGAGGGGCATAACTTGCTCATTTTTTCTCCATTTTTCGAAAGCGAATAGGCGTTGGAAAGGTGGTTTTGTGCTCTTTCCAGATCTATAGTCTATTTCATTAGTAAATTCTTCAGGTGCTAATAATTTTGTCTCAACCCGTTACTGCTTTCTATCATTTTTCGGCTTTCAGTTTGTACTGGGGATTAGTTTTTTGCATTGTGGGGGGTGTTTTCTTCTTGCTTTCTATTATTTACATTAGAGAACCAGAATCTACAAACACCATAACAAAACAATCAAAACCCTTCTGCATCTTCTGTCTAGTTCTGAAAGACCACTTAATAATAATTCAAAAAAATTCAGAGCAGTTGAGGCACAATTCACAAGATGGCAGACAGACCTATTGACTCTCTCACACCGCATAATTACCACACTTGGAAGGGGTGCATGATGACTCTTCTCCAGTCTCGAGGGTTATGGTCCTATTTGGATGAGATTCAACCTCAGTTGACACATCCCTTTGAGATTATGCAATACATGAACAATATGGATCAGGCTATGGGATTGATGGCTTTACACATTTCTGACAGTCTCCAGTTTCATCTTGAGGGTTGTCTCACTCCTCGAGCCATTTGGACCAAGTTTGAAGGACTTTTTGGTACTGTCAATGAGTTCAGAGCTTTGCAGGTTGAGGCAGAGTCACTTCCTTGGTACTTGATTCGTTTCCCTCTATTAAGGATTTTCTGATGAAGTTCAAACAGCAAAGATCTATCTTGTAGGGTTGTGGTAAGACTAAGACTGATACAGAGTGCATTTTCCTGATCCTCTCCAAGCTTCGGGGTCCATTTCAGATCTTCTCTTCGACCTTCTATTCCATCATGGATGCCTTGGGTGCTCGACATGTCATGCCTTCTTTTAAGGTCTTTTGTGATCATCTGACTCGTGAGCAAGCTAAGCTTAAGCAGTTGGATTCACTTTCAGGTTCACAGAACCAAGCATTGGTAGCCCAGTCCTCCAAAGGAAAAAAGAAGCAGAAACCAAAGCCTAAGAAAGATTCAGAGGCTAGTGAGAATCCCTCCAAGCCACCACCTAAGTTTGATTCAAAACCACAGTCCAATTCTAAACAGGGCAAATCTTCAAAGTCTGGTGAGTCTTCCTCCAAGACTAAGAAGAAATCTGGTGATCCTTGCAGTTTTTGTGGCAAGGAAGGACATCCCATTTCCAAGTGTTGGAAACATTTAGAGGCTTTGGAGGAAGCCATGCAGCAGCATAATATCAGTGCACCTTAGCCTCCTTCACAGCCCACAGGGAAAGGTCATGCTCTTTCTGCATGAGCATTGTCCTCAGCATCCACTTGGATTCTAGATTCTGGTGCCTCTCACCATATGACACACATAGAGGATTTGGTCACTGCTCTTGCCCCTACCAGCACTAGACATATTGTAGTTGGTGACTCAGCACAACTTTCCATTCAGGGTTCTGGTACTATTTCATTGGATGGTGGTTGTCTTCAGGATGTGCTTTTGGTTCCTGACATTTCGACAAACCTTCTATCCATTTATCAAATTTGCCACTCTGGCTCTGGTAAGATAGTTGAGTTCTCACCTCATGATGTGGTTATTCGAGATCTTCATGATCCTGACTTGGTTGTGGCTACTGGGAGTGTGGATTCTGCATCTCACTTATATAGTTTTTATGGCTTTGAGAGTTCAGACACTGTTGGTTCCTCTCTTATAGCACATGCAGATTCAGTGAGCAGGCTTTGGCATGAGCATTTTGGCCATGCCAATTACAGATATCTACAGTGGATGAGTACACAGGCACTTGTGATTGGACTTCCACAGATTTCTTGTACGAATGGTGTATGTCATGGTTGTGTTCTTGGCAAACATCATCAAGATCCTTTTCCTAAGGGTCGAGCCTCTCGTGCTAGGGTAGCCCTAGAGTTGGTACACAGTGATCTTATGTCCTTTCCAACTCCTTCCTTTTCAGGGGCCTGTTATGTGCTCACTTTTATTGATGACTTCTCCAGACGTACATGGGTGTACTTTCTTAAGTACAAGTCTGATGTCTTTGACTCCTTCTGGATTTTTAAGACATTTGTGGAGAAGCAATCTGGACTTTCTATCAGGAGGATACACACAGATAATGGGGGGGAGTATGTAAATCAGGCTTTCAGAGATTTTTGCACTAAGCATGGTTTACAGTATCAGTTTATAGTTCCTTACACCCCTCAACAGAATGGTGTTGCTGAGAGAAAGAACAAAACCTTACGGGAGATGGCAAATTGTATGATACAGTCACGAGCTATGAGTTCTTCATTTTGGGCTGAGGCAGTCAATTGTGCCAATTATATTTAGAATCAGATGCCTCATAAGGCATTGCGACATATGACTCTGAGGAGGCTTGGACCCATGTCAAGCCTGATGTTTCTACATTTTGAGTTTTTGGTAGTGAGGCTTGGGCATTTAAACCTGATGCTCAGCGGAAAGCCATGGAGAGGAAGAGCCAACCACTCATATTTGTTGGCTATTGTGAGGATGTTAAGGCATACAGGTTGTTTGATCCTGATTCCAGAGAGGTCCTGTTTCGGTAGGATGTCCAATTTGATGAGTGCTATCCTCAGATGGATTCTCCATCCCCAACTTCTCCCTCATTGCCTACTCCTTCCTCTTCATCTCTTGAGGATTACTTATCTCTTGAGGATGATGTAGATGATGATCCACCATCTCCACCACCACCAGTTGCTCCATCTTTGCCGAGGTGGGCCCGTGATACTGTTGAGGCAGCTGGTTCTTTGGCAGGTGATCCTTCCGATACTCGTTGCACTCGTGCTCAGACATCTGGTTCTAGTCTTCTGAGTCATGCCATTTCAGATGATCCTCAAAAGTTTTTAGAGGCGATAGGACACCTTGAGTGGGATAGGGCCATGGATGAGGAGTATTCTTCTTTGATGAAGAATCATACTTGGGATCTTTGTCCTCTTCCTAAGGGAAGAAAGTTGGTTCGGTGCAAGTGGGTGTATCGTACCAAGTATGCTGCAGATGGTTCTATTGATAAGTATAAGGCCAGTCTTGTTGCGAAGGGGTTTTCTTAGGTAGAGGGTATTGACTACTCTAAAACCTTTGCTCCTGTCGCTAAGATGAATTCTATACGCTTGGTACTTTCACTTGCAGCTTCACAGGGATGGACAGTGTTTCAAATGGATGTGAAGAGTGCCTTCTTGCATGGAGACCTACATGAGGAGATCTATATGGAGCAGCCTCAGGGATTTGTGCAGGACACTTCTTTGGTTTGCAGACTTTGTCGTTCATTGTATGGTCTCAAACAAGCCCCCAGGGCTTGGTATGAGAAGATGGACTCTTTCCTGCTTTCCTCTCACTTTACACGTTGTCATTCTGATCACACTGTGTATATTCAATGTCAGGAGGGTGATCTTTTGATTCTTGTGCTATATGTAGATGATCTCATTCTTACAGGTAGCTCATCCTCCATGATTCAGAGTGTTCAGAGAGCTTTGATGGAGCAGTTTGAGATGACAGATCTTGGTCTCTTGCACTTCTTTCTAGGTCTACAGGTTATTCAGTCTTCGGATGGGATTTCCATATTTCAGGAGAAGTATGCTCTTGATATGCTTCAGTGATTTGGCATGCTTGATTGCAAGTCTACCCCCACTCCATTTCAGTCAGGTGTTGTTTTGTCTTCCACTTGCTCTACTCCTTCAGTAGACCCCACTTTATACAGGCAGTTGGTTGGCAGTGTGTTGTACCTGACACATTCTCATCCTGATCTTTCCTTTGCGGTTGGCCTTGTCTCTCGGTTCTCCCATGATCCTCATGAGAGCCATTGGTAAGTAGCCAAACGTATTTTGAGGTACATTCGGGGCACCACACATTATGGCATTCACTACACTTCAGGATCCCCTCACATCATTGGCTTCACTGACTCCGATTGGGCTGGTGATGTCAATGATCGGAAGTCTACTTCTGGATTCACTTTTTGCCTTGGTTCTGGTCCTATTACATGGTCTTGCAAGAAGCAGTCTACTATTACATTATCATCTACAGAGGCTGAGTATCGTGCAGCAGTGTTAGCCAGTCAGGAGGTTTTATGGCTTCGACAGTTGATGACAGAGTTTGGGTTTCCTCCAGATTGTCCCACTCTTATTTGTTGTGACAATCAGAGTGCCATTCACATCTCTCGCAACCCAATGAAGCATCAGTGGACAAAGCACATTGAAATCCACATGCACTTCATCAAGCAGTTGATTCAGGATGGTTCTCTCATCTTGGAGTACATTCCTATAGAGGAGCAGGTTGCCGACATCTTCACTAAACCTTTGGCATCTCCGCGTTATCTTCAGTTGTGCTCCATGCTTGGGGTTAAGGAAGTTGTCCTTGGGGGGTCTTAGTGAGGCCTTCCTTCCTTCATGTTTTCTTTTTAGCATGTTTCTATATCTCTTTTTGGAGAGGAGTTTTTTCCCACTGGGTTTTCTCCTTCACTCCGCTTTATAGAGATTTTCTTGTATTCAGGTACCTGATCAGGCCTTGTTGCTGGGACCCTCTTTTGCATTGTAGTTCCTTTGCTTTCTTCTGCATTGTTTGTAGCTGCATTGTAGCTCATCTTAAGGGGGGGTGTTAGAGTAAAGTAATTAATTAACTTTACTCTCCTCTTAAGATTTCTCTTTATGCATACATTAGTCATTTAATAATTAATATTTAATTATTAAATGCTCTCACCTTAGGGTTAGGTTTTCCTTTCAGTGTTGATCTCCTTTATAAGGATTGATCTCTTGTATTATTGTCATATTCTTGATTCATTTTTCTCTGATAATAAATCTTTCACTTTGTCAGAGCCAAAACCCTTGTATTCGTTCTCTCTCTTTCTCTATGACAGGTTTCTTGCATGCAGGTTTCTTTGGGTTCTGTGGATTTTTATTTCTCAAATCCTACAAATATAACTTTGTTCCCCTATTGACAACAAATAAATTTATTGATGAAATAATTTTTTATGGTAATCTTAAAAACATTGGAGCATATTATGAAAATCTTGTTGAGGATGATCAAAGGAAAGTTGAGGAAGCTATCATTTTGTATTTACACAACTTCAAAAAATCCTCGACTGAATTGGAATGTAGCATACTTGATGATAGGAGTTTGATCGCCAATAGAGTAGATAAAGAGATGAAAGAGCATGAACTGATAAATGTTTGCACTTGTTTCTCTCAAGAAGCAGCACATAGACTCATTGAACAAGCCAATAAGAGGGAATTCAGGAGCAAAAATAGAGTAAACAAGTTAATGATTGATAAGGTTGAAGAAGGAAATAAACTGAAGAAATATAGAGAAGGATCATAAAGAACAACCCTTTATATAATGATGCCACTCAAAAGGAAGACACTTCTCATCCGAAAGTACAGGTAGGTGTCCCAGATGATCAGAAAGATGAAACTCAGATTGAGACACATCCGATAGATTGGACAAATGTAACTCTTTATGCCGAGATCAATGAGAATACTCCAGTGCAAGGGAATGTTGGAGAATTTCCTAAGGTTCCAAGGGATGATACTGCACCAAGTGGTGATAGTGGTGCATAAGATAAAGGGGATGATGCAGAGGAAAAGGAACCGGAGAAGACAGAGGTGCAGGATAAGGGAAAAGAGGTGGATAAAGGAAAGAAAATTGTTGATACTTTGACAATTGACACTCCAAAGGACAAAGGAAAAATGTTCCTACGTCATATTTCAATTAATCTTGATGGCCCTTTGGATATTGGGCAGATGTCTCTAGCTGAAAAGATGATGGTTGTAGATGCAGTTCAAGCCCAAGCCAGTCAAGACCTGGTTAAATATGAAAGTGAAGATAAAAAACTTATTCAGATGTTTATTGATGTTTTGCAAAATGTGGTGCCTAACTTGCAATTAGATCCCAATTATAACCCCTCTAGTAAATTATTGTAGTTGATTAATAATGTAAATACCAATTTTGAATTGTTTGAGAAGTCTACCACCAAGCGGGTATTAGATAGATTTAAGGAGGTTTGTATGAAGACATTCTGGAAGATGATAGAGGATGAAAGAGTGAGATTAAAAAAAGGTCTGCAAACTATCTCAGATGTACTGACTGAAGGTGGTAAGATATATAAATCTTGTCTCATTTTGCCCAAATTCATAGTTGATATAGACAAATAGATTAATATTTGTTAGGGCAAGCTAGTTGGAATATCTCAGACATTTGATTCTAATGTAGTCCTAACCAACAACATAGAATGGCAAGTAATGACTCTAAATGATCAAATCTCGAGCCTTAATGCATAAAAAGACATAATTTTGAGGAGAGTTGGTGTACTTCATAACCTAATTTCCCCCCAGAAGGACACCATGCTGAGTAATAAAGTAGATTGTTTGAAGACAATGGCCCAACCTATTCTGTCTAAATTAAAGGATGTAGAAATATATGCCTATATTTTTAGTGCCTTCATCATAGTTTGGATAACTTGAAGAGTGGGTGGGACACACACTTAGGATTTATGAAGACCATTTTTGCAGATATCTTCAAGTATGTATAATATATCCGGTATACACCCTTGTATATAAGGAGCACCCCATATTTGGCATTTTTGTCAAAGGGGGAGATTAGAGTGAAAAATATACAGAAGGATGCAAGCTTTTGGGTTGTTATGGGTTTTTTTGAGATTTTGGTCTAAGGGGGAGCCTTAGAAATTCTGATCTGGTGTACAGGTTTCAACACGGTCATTTTTCACGAGTGTTGCCATCAATGCCAAAGGGGGATATTGTTGGAAATTGACACTCATCCGGTGGATATCGATGCTTGATTAATGGTTTAGGGTTGTTATTATTGGCAACTCTTCATGAGAATCCTATCTGGTAGCTATAGTTTTTGGAGTAGTGGTTCGGTAACTTATCTAGCTCTGGCCATTCAGGTTAAAAAGAACAGTTTTGGTCCGAAAGCATTTCAGTGATTGAGGTGATCAAATTCATTCATGGGATGATAGAGCCGACTTATAGAAATCATTTTATTATCATTTGGGTGATCCACATGTGTTTTGATGATCTAGTTCAAGCCAACTCATGACTACATGTTACATTACAGGTCGACTTGACAATTGTTTATTTGTGATTGTGGATATATAAGACTAGTGTAGAAGATCTTTTTGGTATGTGATGTGGTGTGATATGAACAAGTAGAGATCGGGAAACCTTTTTGGCACAGTTTTACGTGCACATTCTTGATCTTGTAGATGACTAAGACAAAAAATAGAGTAGGGTTGCAAAGTAGATTCAGTCAAAGTTTTGCACTTAACCGGAACTCATCCAGGCATTGATTGATGCTATTTTGGAGTTCAATAATTGTAATTCATCATTATAAATGATCTATAAGGAAGTGTGCCTTTTGGGGTTTTATCCCTTATTGTAATTGAGTTGTAATTTCTAGGCAGTGTTCCTGAATGCTTGTGCATTCCCCTTTTGTAATATTGTTTTGCTACTAGCCATATTGGAATAATATTGTGGGTTCAAATCCCACCATGGTTTTTTCCATTTAGTTTTCCACGTAAAAATCTTGGTGTTATGATTTTATGGTTGATTATCTTATGTTTCTGCACTTTACTTTCTTGCATATGCTTCTAGTGGTTTAAAACTAAGTCAAATTTCTTTTCCGCTAGATCACTGACTCACCCCCTCCCTCTCAGTGATCCTCGATTCCAATAGTTCCTACATTAATCGAGAGACTATGCCTACTACAAATGAAATGGAAAGTCTCATGTGAGTCAAGTTTCAGAGGCTACTAACAAGTTGTCAATATAAAGTGACATCAACCAAAGGTGAAGAAAACTTTTCCTCAATTTTTAATTGAAACAAAAATGGATTGAGTGCATACTTACAATTAACCATGCTATATCGGGATAGAATGTCAAGTGTGTACTTGGGCTATACAAAAAAGACACTTAAGAAAGAATGAATGATCTAAATCCACAAGAGTATTTGCAAGAGGCTCGAGTCATACATCAAGAAACCATCATGAAGGGTAGTTTTCACTACCTGAATGCTGGGTGAATGACTCCCAATGATAAAAAAATCATCAACATAGAGAGCCAAGATAATGTGTGTATCATCCTATTACAAAATAGTCATTCATATTAAAATAAAATCTAGTGAATCTAATTGTTAGAAGGAATGAGTTCATCTTGGCATACCAAACCCAAGAGGCATATTTGAGGCCATATAGAGACATCTTGAGACAAAAAAAAAGTGAAGGATATTGTATGAACCCCTGTGGTTTCTCTATGCATATCTCCTCCTAAAGGTAACCATGAAGAAAGGTACTCTTCACATCCATTTGATGAAAATATCATCTCTATGTTGTAACAATAGCAAGGACAAGTAGACTGGCTAGAACGTTTATTAATGAATACATTAATTCACCTATCAATAAAGAAGGATTTATATATTGCTTATTCTAGTAGGCTAATAAATAAAGAGGGCTTTATTTTGGAAAATAGTGCAAAATTATTTGAGTAGCCAATCCTAAGAACTTGGGAGAATCCTTTTGTAACAAAAAAAACCTTATGCTTATCAACCAACCCATCTGCACCATATTTTATTTGATAGAACCATTTGCATCGAAAAAGTTTCATTCTCTTAGGAATGAGGACAATATCCCATGTGTGGACCCTCTCTAATGAACTGAAATTATCCTACATAGTAGAGTCCCACTTGGGGATACCTAAACCTTCTTGAAAAGACTGTGGATCAAATTTTGAAGCAAAAAAGAGATTCTCTTGGTGCCTAAAGGATCCCCAACCCAATCCCCTATTGAATCTAATATCTGTCATCCCAAAGAGGCTCTCTAGGTGGAGAATGTGGATTATCTATATGATGAATTAGTGAAGAATGTACATCCTCATCATCATCACTCAAAAGAAGTGGATTATCATTATGTTGCAACATGGCTCCAAAGTGATGACTAGTGGAGAAGTGGAAGAATAAGAGTTATCAAGACTCTCCTCAAAATGAATACTCCTCTCAATTGACAACTCATGTGTGGTAGAATGAAGAATCCTATATCCCTAGACACTATCTACATACCCAATAAATATACAAGTCTTTCTTTGCAAATCCATAGAATTATATTTTTTTGTTGGAATGTCGAGCCATGCAATGGAGTCAAACACTCGAAAGTGTTGTACTATGAGTTTTTAATTGATCCAAGATTAGATAGCAGTTACCCCTTTCACATATTTGTGAGGAACCTAATTCTAAATATAACATGCACAATTGATAGGTTTCACCCAATATGGTGGTGCCAAGGATTTGGAGTGAATAATGCAATTATCCATCTCCTTCAACGATTATTTTTTTCATTCTATATATCCATTCTTCTTATGAATTTGAATTGTGGAACACAAATTGATTTCAATTAAGAGTAATAATAATTGTAGACAAAATAGATAGAATATATAATATCTCACACACCTTAACAACATCATAAGAACCTTATAACCTTGTTTATAACACATGACTAGTAGATATTTTGAAACATCCATAAAATGTTATTCTAGATCATTTTCTTGCTCTCCTTGATACTTAATTAAAGCTTATATTTCATATTTATAGTTAGGTAGACTTTAAGAAACCCCTAGACTAAGTAAGCCAATATTAATAGTATAGAACTGTCACAATCTAACAAATGTTGATACAATTACAGAATATTGATTTCAATCGCCAAATTGTAGTGTCATAAATTGTACACCCTTTCTAGGGTGGTACAATTCTATGCTTAGTTTAGCAACCACCTTTGTGTGTTTGCATCTTGCATTGTAATTTACCTTAAAGCATTTAATTAATTTAATTTAATATAAAGTCATATTTCATCACTCCCCAAATCATAAAATTGGTCCCTTTACCCTAAGTGTGCCCCTTTTTATTTTATTCCTCCAATAAATCATTGACCCTAATTATATCTTATTTCGACCTTTAAGGCCCGATTTCACATATCAAAACATCTCAAAATCAGTTGTAACTTTGGGATTCGCTCTAATATCATCATATCTAATGGTTGTTAAAATTTGGTGAAAATATGGTTGGACCGTGTGCAAGTGTAACACAGTCCCTGACATTTTTCCCATAAAATCATGAGCATAATTCTATGATATTATAATGCTTAACCCCAAAAGATTGGTGGGAAATTCAAATCCTAGGTTAGCCTAAAGATGAATTTAAGATCTAGGGTTTCATACATAAGAGCTCTCTTTCTTCATTTGAAGGCATCTGATCTAATCTAACTAAGATCTAAGAACAAGGAAGTTTTGGCAAAGCAAGCATAAGGAGCCTTCTATGTAGTGAAAGAGAAGCCTATGTGGAGTCTTCAACAACATTCAACAACATTCATCAATTATTTGTCAAGTATTTGTCAAGTTTTCATCATCAATTAGGAGTTTTGAAGACATTGAAGAATAATATGAGATCACCGACTGACGATTGGTTTGTACCCCTCTCTTGGGGTTGGTTGCAAGTGCAGAAACAAGTACCCGGAAGGCTTCTCGGGTCAACAGAAGGCACAAGGACAGTGCCAAGGCCTCAGAATACCCCAAATCCATCAGAGATAGGGGTGTGGTGCCCTATTCCTACCTAGGGAAAGCATGTGGTTCCCTATTCCTACTTAGGACAGGGGCATGGCACCCTGGTCCACCTCAATTTTAGTGAATTTTAACAGGGTGATGGCTCAGGATCTCAGGTTTGCAGCCTTTCAGTTGCAGCTCTCTGTCAAATCATTAGGAATAGGGGTGTGGTGCCCTGGTCCTCGTCAGTTTGGCCCATTTTTTAGCATCAGGTACACATCCAAATTCCTCCGCCTTCTCTTCTTTCAGTATCTCATTTTTAGATCTGCAAGAGTATGCAATTTCAGTTCATATATGCTTCATTGTTTATCTCCTAGTCTAGTTGATCAATCTTTCACATCTTATCTTCATTTACAACAAGAGGAATAGAAACCCTAAGAGATATTCCTTGGCTCTCTCTTTCTCAAAATAAGTATCCAAAGTGAGCTATCTCCCTAGGCTCTTTCATATTCCCAATGTGTTGACTAAAGTGGGATTAGGTCCTAGTCACTCGGTCTCGTTTTTTCCCCTACACATTTAGGTGAACCCGACATGAATGCAATCTTCTTTAATTCTGATTTATGTTCTTAGATCTGAGTTTTTTTATTATTTCAAATTCAAATTTACATTTACAAGTTTCAATTTCTTTCAAATTTAAAAAATTTAGAGGTTAATTTTTGCTAAAACCATAATTTTTCAAAATTGAACTTGTGGATGGCTTAATTTAGATCATTAATTTCAGATCTGATTTAGGAACACATTTCACTCATAAATTTCATTTCTAAATCAACATTTAGAGTTCTTGCATTGGTTAAAATTGAACATTTCCTTCTATTTTGCATATGTTATCATTTGAAAGAGGAAAATGGTTGTCATGATGAATTCATTTTATAAATGTGATAATGAGTTAGCTTCCCTTGCTTCAATTTTTCCATCTCTTAAAGAACCTCCTCCTATCTATGACAACATTTTAGTGCCTAAAATAGTTGTTACCAACCCCTTCAAAACTCTGTCATGCTCTAAGGATGAAGATTTGAAGAGTGATCTTGACAATTCTCCTAAAAAGTGCCCTTCCCATCTAGCTATCTTAGAGGAAGAGGATGATATCATAAACACCTTTCTTAATGTTACTTTAGCTTCTTTACATGATGCCTCTCTAAGTGAAAAGGTATTAATGGACATTGACTTATCTTCTCCTAAATTTGGTCTTACCAATGAGGTCATGTTAGTGCAACAAGAGGTTATGAGCACTTCTTTCAAAGATATCCTTCCTAAGCATGAATCTTTGGAGAAATATGTTCATCTTCCTCCTAAAGAATACTCCCCTCATGAGGATCATTTTGTGCAAGAAGATGGTTTTATCCCTACTTTTCCTAGTGATGGCATTTCCTATTTTGACTTCAAACAAATTCCCACTAGAGATGATGCATTAATGAGAAATGCTTCTCCTTGCCCTGAAGCTTGTCTTACCCATAAAGATGACTTAGAAAAAGAAGATGAAATCATAATCAATTTCTTTAATTCTCTTCCCCCTAAACATACTATTGAACATATTTTGAGGCAAGAGGATGATTTAAGCACATGTAGTGATGCTCTCCCTCCTAAGGATGAAGAATTAATGAACAATGTTATCCCTTATCCCAAAATTGGAATTAACAATAAGGACATCTTTGTGCAAGATACTTCTAATACTGTTCTCAAAGACCTCACTATTTGGGATGAACCATTAGAAGAAGGTGTTGATTATTCTCTACCCTATGAGAGTAACCCCCTTGATAACATCTTACCTCTCATAAATCTTAATCATTCTCCCTTTGAAGGTAAGGCATCTCCTTCTCCCCAACTAGGTTCTACTTATAAGGATACCTTAGTTCAAGAAGAGATTGTTAACATCTCTTTCAAATATCTCCCTCTCAAAAGTGAAACTTTAGAGAGTAATGTTGATCCCTCTCCTAGAGAGTCTATTCCCCATGTAGATCCTTTGATGATAGAGGATGATATGACCTTTCCTACTAATACTATTCCTTCTAAAACAACAATGCCTACTCCTACTCTGCCTCCAAAAATTGATCTTATCCAACATAACATTTTAGTGCAAGAAGAGACTATCAACAATTCCTCCAACAATCTTGTCTATTCTTATTCTAAATTTCATAAGGACGCCTTTGATATTCCTAAACCATCTTCAATAAATTTGATACATGTGAATGAAACACCTAATAAACCCCTCTTCACAGTTCAAGGTGCTTGTCCTTCTCAAAGTTCTCAACGTAAGCCTATATTAGTGGTTCAAGGTGGTTATGCTAATGATTCTTTTTGCACTCCTAATAAATATATTATTATTGTGCAAGGAGGTTATCCTACTAAGAGCCCTTATGAGTATGCTAAGAAAATAACCAAAGAAATTTATCATACGCTTGCTCATACCTACAACACAAGAAACAATAGGAAACCTCATCCTCTCCCAATTACCCTAGCTTCACTTCCTCCCTCTCAACCTACTCTTCCACAAGCACCTCATATATCACAAACTCTTAGTAAGGAGTATGATCTCATTGAACAACTTAAAGCTACTCCTTCCAAGATTTCTATTTATGATTTGGTTCAAGATTCACCTGCTTATCATGGGATGTTACAAGATGCTTTGAAAAACTTAGATGTCCCACCTACAGTGACACCTAATATTATGGCTTCTTTGATTCATCCTACAAAGAAACCTAAAGCTCAAATTGTATTCACACAAGATGAGTTACCTTCTCATAAAATACAACATAAATATGACTCTCTTATGATTGTGGTTATTACCAACGATACTGCTATAAGATGAACCCTTGTGGACAATGGATCTGGCCTTAATGTTTGCAGTGTGGACTTATTGGATAAGATTAATGTGGATCGTTCTCTCATCGAACCTGCTTCTATTTCTATTTGAATATTTGATAATGTTTCTAAATAATCTTTAGGTGTCATAACCTTTCATGTTAACATGGGTCATGTTACTTTGCCCACACCTTTTCATGTCATGCCTGGTAATTTGACCTATAACCTTCTATTAGGGAGACCATGGATTCATAGTATGCAAGTTGTCCCCTCAACTTTGCTTAGGAAAGTCAATTTCATTTACAACAATAAGATATACACCTTGTTAGCTAATACCAATCTTAAAGCTCCATTAAAATATATATCTTCTTGTTCAACTACTTCCCATTCTTCTCCTAATCTTCCTACTTATTCAAATACATCTATTTCCTTTAATGATCTTGTTCCTTCTAGTATTCCCAATTCTTCTACTCAATTGAAATCTCCTCCTAAAGATATCTTTTCTCTCGAGGAAGTGCTCATAGATGATGATTGGGGATCTCTAGACTTTAACCCTACTTTTATATTAGAGTATAGAGTGTCCTGGAAAGAATCTAAGACTGAGAAGGAGAAATCTAAGGAGGAACCTAAAGAGAAACCCACTTTGTCTGAACAACTAAGTAACCATTTTGTGGCTACTTCTAATTCAAATAATTCTTCAAATCCTTCCTCTAATTCATATAGCACTAAGACCTATGAAGAACAACCATCTCTCTCTGATTTGGCATCCCTTTATGGTCCTGATTTTCACATTTTAGCTAAGAGTGGCTATGATGGCAATGGTTGTGGAGAAAATGAACAAGGAATTAAAGTTCCTTTAGAACATAACACACATGAAGCTTCATTTGGACTTGGATATAATCCTTCTAAGCCCACCAAAGCATGTAAAAGACCATCTCTTAATGTGAATGCTATATTTAGTAGTGATGATGACCTCACCTCAATTAAATCATCTTCTACTTCTTTCAACACTCATCTCCCTCATAAGAAAATATTGGTGATGAACAAAACTCTTTGTGAATCTCCTCAAGATATTTCTAATCCCACTTATGAGACTTTATCTTCTACTCATTCTACAATTCCTTCTTCTACGAATAAGGCTCTAATGAATTACACTTATCCCTCTCCTAAGATTTTTTGTGTGCAAGAAAAGTATGCCTTAGTGGCCTAATCTTCTCCTATAAACTTCTATCTTTCTAAAGACTTTTTAACATTTATCATCTTATACATATTTTTAATCTCACTTATATTAGAGAAATTAACATGTCATATTCAAATACCTCATTCAATCTACCATGTCTTTAAATAGCATTAATGGCTATTATGTTGGTAATCATTATGTGACATTGGTATCTCACACACTGGGGGCTCATTATCATTCATGATGGTACAATTTCACGTGCAATCATACTTTTGAAAGCAACATAATATCCTATTTCTATCTCATCTCTTCTCCCTATATATGGGTGGGAAAGAGTGATTTCAAACATCTCTCCTTCTTAAGATTAAAATTTCCCCTTTGTGAAGTAGTGTCTTCTATAAGTATTTCTTATTGATTGTAGAGGCGTATTCATATTTGAATTCTTTCTCTCATATTGGAACAAGCATCCCTAATGGGGATCTTAAGTACATATCCTTGATTGGGACCTCCTCCTTGGTGTTGGAAGTATTTGATCATTCATCAATTTCTTTTCTTCATTGAGTAGTATCTTTTATAATAAACCCTTCTATTTTGGGAAAGTGCATGTCCTTGATGAGGATCTCTTTGCTTCTTTTATAATAGTGTTGCTATGAATAATCTCTCTTTGATGTCATTTCAATCCTCCATTATTTTCAAATTTCCTTTATGGAGTTGAATTTTTGGATTATATCTCTTACATTTGTTTCCATTTAAATCTTTCATCTCGTGTTAGAGAGCTCTCAAATCCTCACACTCTTTGTTGTGTTGGAATTGAGGTTTAGTCCTCTTTCTTACCAAATGATTATCCATTAGTTTTTTATCTTGTGAGAATTTTTCATCAATCTTCTTTCACAATTCGATGTGGTAAACATGATGCCCTATTTCAACTCACTAAATTAGCAATCCGAAATAGGGGGGCATATAGCTACCCTTGAATTTTCATCACCTTCCTTAGTAAGCATTTAGGTGATTTTGTGATTTTATCCAACATGTGTTTTTGTAGGGTGTGGTTCCTAACTGTGTACTGCAGATACCGCTGGGGGCTTCGTCCGATAACTTGTGGATATATCCTTTTTCATGAATGTTTACTTTTCTTTACTTTAGCTTGCATATTAACGTAGTGTCATATGACCACTAAAGTGGGGGCTAAATGTAGCATAATAAATTGTACACCCTTGCTAGGGTGGTACAATTCTACGCTTAGTTTAGTACCCGCGTTAGTCTGTTTGCATCTTGCATTGTAATATCCCTTTAAGCATTTAATTAATTAATTTAATTAAATATAAAGTCATATTTCATCACTCCCCACATCATAAAATTGGGATCTTTACCCTAAGTGTGCCCCTTTTTATTTTATTCCTCCAATAAATCATTAAATCATAAACCTTAATTATGTCTTATTTCAACCTTTAAGGCCCGATTTCGCATATCAAAACATCTCAAAATAAGTTGTAACTTTGGGATTTGCTCTAATATCATCATATCTAATGGCCCTAAAAAGTTGGTGAAAAGTTGGTCTGACTGTGTGCAAGTACAACACAGTCCCCAACATTTTTCTCAAAATTTTGGGAGCATAATTCTATGATATTATAATGCTTAACCCCAAAAGATTGGTGGGAAATTCAAATCCTAGGTTAGCCTAAAGATGAAATTAAGATCTATGGCTTCATACATAAGAGCTCTCTTTCTTCATTTGAAGGCAACTAATCTAATCTAACTAAGATCTAATAACAAGGAAGTTTTGGCGAAGCAAGCACAAGGATCCTTCTATGTAGTGAGAGAAAAGCCTATGTGGAGTCTTCAACAACATTCAACAAAATTCATCAAGCATTCATTAAGTATTTTTCAAGAATTCATCATCAATTAGGAGCTTTGAAGACATTGAAGAATAATAGGAGATCACCGACTGATGATTGTCTTGTACCCCTCCCTTGGGGTTGGTTGCAGGTGCAGAAATAGGTACCCGGAAGGCTTCCTAGATCAACAAAAGGCACAAGGACAGTCCCAAGGCCTCAAACTGCCCCAAATCCATCAGGGAAAGGGGCATGGTGCCCTATTCCTGCCTAGGATAGGGGTGTGGCACCCTAGTCCCCCTCAATTTCAATGAATTTTAATAGGGTGAAGACTTAGGATCTTAAGTTTGTAGCCTTTCAGTTGCGGTTCTCTATCAAATCGTCAGGGACAAGGGCGTGGTGCCCTGTTCCTGGTAAGTTTGGCTCATTTTTCAGCATCAAGTACACATTCAAATCCCTCCCCCTTCTTTTCTTTCATTATCTTAGTTTTAGATCTGCAAGTGTATGCAATTTTAGTTCATATATGCTTCATTGTTTATCTCCTAGTCTAGTTTATCAATCTTTCACATTTTATCTTCATCTACGACAGGAGGAATAGAAACCCTAAGAGATAATCCTTAGATATCTCTTGTTAGCATTATGGATGAATTGATTATGTGTTGCATTGATGTTTTGTCATTGATGTCAACACTAGCTATTATGGTTGGTTACTGGCAGATAGGTTTTGGTTACCGGTAGAAGATCTAGTGTTATCGAAAGAAGAGACTATTTTTTGGACACTTCCGGTATGATTGGATCAATGAAGCATGTTTGATTTCATTTGCCACATGTTCCTTGAGCATGTTTTGGTCATTTGGTATTGACTTGGTAATTGGATGCTATCATACACTCTTGTAAACCCTTACCGGTACTGGTTTAAGGTTTAGCCGACGAAGCTTTTACTAAGGAATCTTGACAGGATGCATAAGTGGTGTTGGTGCAGCTTCTAGATGGATTTCCAGATGCTGAAGATGTTCTTTGATCATGCTTCAACTACTTGAAGACATTGCTTTGGCACAGTGGACCCAGAATAGGTCCGGTACGTATCTAGGTTATGGATTGGTATCATGATAACATGTTCTCTACATGTTATCGAGATGTTTCGGGTTGTTTTATGGATTGGTTATTGTTGTTTTGGTCTTAAGCTGACATGGCATATCATTGTAATATGGATTTATGTAATGATCTTATTGTAATATCTTTTAGGTGGCTGACCTAATTGGTTTAGGCCTTAGGGTTGGTATATGATGATGTAAGATCTCATTGTAGATCGTGGTATGGGAATGGAATAGGGCCGTGGTCTTGAATGCAATATCATATGCGAAGGAGTTTTGGTCAATCATAGGTGATCAAATTGGGATTAAGAAAGAGGTCAAAGGCCTCCGATATTGAGCTTAATCGGGACTGTAATCAAGCATGGTAGATGCTATCTCTAGCAGTTCACTCTATTTGATTGTTGTCCATTTATCTTGAGATGGTTGTTGCCTCTCTATAGTCAATGACCCTAAGCTTGATGGAACAAATTATGGGATATGGAAAATTCAAATGGAGACTCATCTTAGATGTCTTGGCAAGGATATTTGGGAGATCATTGAGAAAGGATATACACTTTATGATCCAACATCTGGCAATCCAGCTCCTGTAGACTTGGATAAGAATATTGAAAATGATTGCAGAGCTAGATAAGCCCTCTTGTGTGCACTTAATGATCAGCAGATCATGGGATTGACTGATAAATCATTGGCTAAGGTTATGTAGGATAAATCACAAACTCTAAATGAAGGTGATCCTACTATCAAAATTGCTAAACTTGATGGCTACCGGGTAAGATATGAAAACTTGAAGATGGAAGATAATGAAAGAATTGATGTGTTTATGGAGAGAGTAAATGAGATTGCTATGGGAATTCAATGTTGTGGAGGATTTTTGAGTGAAGATGAAATAGTTTCCAAAGTCTTGAGAGCCCTTCCACTGGCTTACAAGATGAAGGCAACTGCAATTAATGAGTTGAGAATAATGGCTAACTCTTCAGTTAACAGAGACATTCTAATTAGGAAATTATCTTCTTTTGAGCTTGAAGAATTTGGATCTTCTGGAGCTGTAAAGTCTAAACTTGCTTTTCATGCATCATCACCATCATCATCTACTGTCAAAAGTGATTGAAAAGTCTTATATGCAAAACAATTGGAAGACATGAGGAAAGAAGATGAAGAATTTGAGCAACTTGAATCCTTATTTGCTAGAAGAGTATCTAAAGGTCCGACGGGAAGTAAGTATGAAGAAAAAGCACCTTTTAAATATTTTGCATGTAATAAGATTGGTCATTTTGCATCTAGATGTCCTAAAAGGAATACAAGATTTGAGGAAAGAGTTAAGAAATCATTGAAGCCCAACTAGAATAGATATAGATTCAAGAAAAGTAAACAATGCTACATAGCGGATGAGGAAGGAGTAAGTGATGACTCTAGAGATGAACTGACAGAAGACTCTGCTAGTGGATCTGGAAATGGAAAGGAATGGGTGTTCTATGCTTTAAAGGAAGATGAACCGGAACCGGCTATCATGAATGAAGAAAAGGCCTTGGCAGCAAAAGTTGAAGATAAGGATGAATGGGTAATTGATAGTGGATTCTCACATCATATGACTGGAGATAAAGGGAAATTTTTATCCCTGCAAGAATACAATGGCGGTCAAGTCAGATTTGGAGATGACAAAGCATGTATGATAAAAGGTAGAGTTATTATTTCTTTGGATGGAAAGCATAATACTGATAATGTATATTATATAGAAGGTTTAAAGTTAAATCTTTTGAGTGTTGGTCAATGGGTGGAAAAGGGTTTCCAACTTTAGTTTAAAGATAGAAAATGCAAAATCATTAACAAAATTGGTTTGGAGATTGCAACCGGTACTCAGACTGGAGATAATATCTTTCACTTGAACACTGGTAATAAGACATGTTTGATTGCTCATATTGATGAGAGAAGGTCATGGAATAAGAGGTTGTGTCATGTTAATTTTAATTGTATTGTTAAGATCAGTTCAACTAAGGTAGTTAGAGATATACCTAAGATTATGAAGCCTCATAATCTGGTATGTAAGGAAAGTCAATTGGGAAAGCAAGTTAAAACTTCTTTTAAGAGCATACATGATAAATCTAATGATGTACTTGATTTGATTCACACTAACTTATGTGGTCCAGCAAGGACTGGAAGCTTTCAAGGTGATAGGTATTTCATGTTGATTATTGATGACTACTCTAGGATGATGTGGGTGGCTTTTATAAGGGAGAAGTCTGAAGCCTTTGAGAAATTCAAGATCTTTAAAGCAAAGGTTGAAATAGAAACTGGATTGAAAATCAAATGTCAAAGATCATATCATGGCGGTGAGTTCACTTCTCATGAATTTAACAATTATTGTGAGACAAATGGAATTAGGAGACAATTATCTGCACCTAGGACTCCTCGGCAGAATGGAGTGGTGGAAAGAAAGAACATAACCATTTTTGATGCAACAAGATCTATGATGATGGAAGCCAAATTGCCTCATATCTACTGGATAGAAGCAGTGAGTACAACAGTCTACACATTCAACAGAGTTCACATCAAAGGTAAAACTGGTAAGACTCCTTATGAATTATGGTTTGGACATACACCTACTATTAAATATTTCAGAATTTTTGGAAGTAATTGCTATATCAAAAGAGATGATTCAATTGGAAAGTTTGATCCTAGATGTGATGAAGGGATATTCTTTTTTATTCAATTCAAAGCAAAGCATATAGATGTTATAACAAAAGATTGCAGAAAATTGTGGAAAGTGCTAATGTGAAAGTGGATGAGCAGTACAGAAATCAATCTATATCATATGATAGGGAACCAACAGTGGAAATGATCATAATTGAATCGGCAATGCCTCAACTGGTACAGGAAACTGAGATAGTTAGACCAGCACAATCAAAAAATTCAACTGTGATTGATGATCAGACTAGTGAACCTGAAGTTCAAAAGACACCAAGGTACGTAAGATTAAATCATTATGAAGATCAAATCATTGGATATAGAAACAAGGGAGTTATGACAAGAAGAATACTGGCAAATGAAGAGGTATGTCTTATTTCTCAAATTGAACCAGCAACAGTTATCAAAGCTTGTAAAGATAAACATTGGTTAAAGGCTATGGAAGATGAATTAGATCAGATAGAGAAGAGTGAAACTTGGACTTTACTTCCCTAGCCTAAAAACAAGAATGTTATTAGAACTAAATGGGTTTTTAGGAATAAACTGAATGAGGATGGTCAAGTTGTAAGAAACAAGGCTAGATTAGTTTGTAAAGGATATTTTTAAATGGAAGGAATTCATTATGGTGAGACATTTGCACCTGTAGCTAGAATTGAAGTTGTTAGACTATTTCTTGCCTATGCAGCTTATAAGAACTATAAGGTTTATCAAATGGATGTTAATTGTGCATTTTTGAATGGTGAACTTGAGGAAGAAGTATACATTGAGAACCCTGATGGATTTTCACTGACAGATGATAAAGATATGGTTTGCAGATTGAAGAAAGAATTATATGGTTTGAAATAGGCTCCTAGAGCTTGGTATGCAAGGTTGGATAAATATCTTTTGAAGCTTGGTTTTACTAAAGGCAGTGCTGATAGTAATTTATATTATAAGATCACTAATAATGATATTCTAATTATTGAAGTATTTGTTGATGATATCATTTTTGGAGGAGAAGATAAAGTGTGCATGGAATTTGCTAACAATATGCAGAATGAATTTGAAATGTCCATGATTGGTGAAATGAGATTTTTCTTAGGTTTGCAGATTACTCAAACTGACAAAGGCATTTTTATCTGTCAAACTAAGTATCTGAGGGAATTGTTGAAGAAGTTTGGTATGGATAATTCCAAAATGGTAAGTACTCCTATGGTGACAAGTGAGAAATTATCTATCAAGGATACTTCTACACCGGTAAATTTGACAAGGTATAAGTCTATGATTGGTGGTCTATTATATTTAACATAGACTAGAACGGATATTATGAATGCAGTAAGTATTATTTCAAGATATCAAAATAATCCTAAAGAAAATCATGAATGTGTAGTAAAAAGGATATTCTGGTATTTGCAAGGAACAACAAAATATGGTTTATGGTATTCTAAAAATGATGACTTCACTTTATGTGAATATACTGATACAGATTGGGCAGGAGATACTGATGACCAGGAAGAGCACTTCTAGTGGAGCTTTCTTTCTTGGAAAGAAACTGGTTTCATGGATTAGCAAAAAATAGTCATGCATTTCTTTATCTACTGCAGAAGCTGAGCATGTTGCAGCAACAACTAATTGCACTCAAGTCTTGTGGATGAAGCAAATGTTGAAGGATATCAGGGTAAATTCTAGTGAACCGGTAGTTATCTACTGTGATAACTCTATAGCTATTGACATGTCTAAAAATCCAATATTTCACTCTAAGACTAAGCATATATCAATAAAGTATAACTTTTTGAAGGACAAGGTAGAAGGAAAGGAAGTCAAATTGGTTTATGTGAACACTAAAGAACAGATTGCAGATATATTCACTAAACCACTAGCTAAGGAATCATTTGAGTATTTGAGAGATAGGTTAGGGGTTTCTACCCCTGCAGCAAAGGCTTGATTGATGTAGTTTGTCATCAGTTCGGCATGCATTATCAGAGACATTATTCATTCTGACACTGATGAGTGGTGCTACTACTTAGGGGGAGTAGTCAGCTTTGAGATACAAAGGTTTATATTCTTGCTTTGATATTTTTGTCAGATTTATGGCATTGATGTCAAAGGGGGAGAGATAGTGATGTGAAAAATAAATGCAGAACTTTATAGAGATATCATTCACAAGGGAAAAGTTGCTGATATTCAGGAGATTGTTGGTTTTCTTCCATAGGGGGAGACTTGTTTGGCATTTCTTGGTACTTAGATATTTTTCACATCTAGTGTTGCCATCAATGCCAAAGGGGGAGATTGTTAGCATTATGGATGAATTGATTATGTGTTGCATTAATTTTTTGTCATTGATGTCAACACTAGTTGTTATGGTTGGTTACCGATAGACATGTTTTGGTTATCAGTAAAAGATCTAGTGTTATCGGCAGAAGAGACAATCTGTTGGACACCTCCAGCATGATTGGATGAATAGAGTATGTTTGATTTCATGTGTCATATGTGTCCTTGAGAATGTTTTGGTCAGTTGGTATTGACTTGGTAATTGGATGCTATCATACACTCTTGTAAACCCTTACTGGCATTGGTTTAAGGTTTAACCGACAAAAATTGTACTGAGGAATCTTGACAGGATGCATAAGTGGTGTTGGTGTGGCTTCTAGATGGATTTCAGGATGTAAATGTTCTTTGATCATGCTTCAACTTCTTGAAGATATTGCTTTGGCATGGTGGACCCATAATAGGTCTAGTACCTATCTAGGTTATGGACTAGTATCATGATAACGTGTTCTCTACATGTTACCGGGATGTTTCGAGATGTTTTATGAATTGTTTATTGTTGTTTTGGTCTTAAGCCGACATGGCATATCATTGTAATATGGATTTATGTAATGATCTTATTGTAATATCTTTTAAGTGGCTGACCTAATTAGTTTAAGCATTAGGGTTGGTATAAAATAATGTAAGATCTCATTGTAGATCATGGTATGGGAATGGAATAGGGTCGTGGTCTTGAATGCAATATCATATGTGAAGAAGATTTGGTTGATCATAGACCTGATCGAATTGGGATTAATAAAGAGGTCAAAGGCCTCTGGTATTGAGCTTAATCGGGACCGTAATTAGGCATGGTAGATGCTATCTCTGGCAGTTCACTCTATTGGATTGTTGTCCATTTATCTTGAGATGGTTGCTTCCTCTCTGTAGTCAGTGAGACTCTTTTGTAATGAGCAGTACGCTCTAGGCAGTGTGCCTTCTTGCATGTGCAGGCCCCTCATTGTAACACATACTTTCTGTTGAAGTATCATCTAACTGTGGGTAGGCTTCCCACCATTGTTTTTCCCTTTTCGGTTTTTCCACGTACAAATCATGGTGTTATGCGGTATGGTTGCTTTGCATTGATTATCTATTTAATTGTTAAGTTGCATTGTTTACCGGTATTTGTTTCTACTTTACTAGTACTTAATCTGGTTAAAAGTTATTAAGTGGATTAAATGTTATAATTTGTTAACAACTGATTCACCCCCTCCCCCTCTCAGTTGTTCACCGGTTATCCTAACATATCTTTCTCACAAGAAGTATCCAAAGTGAGCTATCTCCCTAGGCTCTTTCGTATTCCCAATGTGTTGTCTAAAGTGGGATTAGGTCCTAGTCACCCGGTCTCGCTTTTTCCCCTACACACAAATATATATATGCAATTATGGAATATAGCTGTAAAAATGATTTGTATTAACCAAAAATTCATAAAATCATATAAAATTTCATCATAATCTTTCTACTAATTTAGTTATTCTAATATTTCAAAATAAAATTTAGTATACAAAAGCAAATGAACTTACAAAAATTTACCTGAGTATCAATGTCAAATGTCTCATTCAATAGAGATTTTGTCATGACAATATTCTTTGTAGCAGCTGGTTGCTATGTAGGTGCATGTTGACTACAATCGACATCATAAGTGCAAAGAGATCCACATGACTGATAGTAGTGAGTTAGAACTCAAGGCCTACAAGATTCACCCCCATCACCATGTACTAGAGGCTCAACATGTTGTATGAGGGTCTAAGTCAATGAGCTAATGAACTCTAAGATATCCACCTCAACGCTCTCCTTCGCAATGGAAGGAACAGTCACATGCTCCACCATAGGTCTAACCAAGGATCTCGATGCTAGTTTTGGGTCACGTTGTGCCCCTTCTCTATCATGTGAGGATCCTCCACCCCTACCTTGGAAATTTAGATAGTCAAAATAGTTGGCAATCTCATTGAGGACAAAATCACAATAGAGTTTCCTCAAAAAAGTATTGAGGCACCTCATGTTTATTACATGGAAGCTAATCGAAAACAATCCACCACATATCCCAAAATTCATTCCTTATCCCTTCATGGTGGCACCAATGGATAGGGAATAGGTTGCCTACATCCAATATGTGAGGGTTGATTGGTACAAGGGTCCGTGAAAAGTGCACACAAGTCAACTTTGTTAATTTTCTTTTTCTTAACTTTGGCATATGATAAATTGTTTGCTTAAAATTATTTTTGTTCTTCTCTTTTATTGGACCACATATTAAATTTTCCACTCACTGAACCTACATAGGTCATAATAGATTGCAGTGACTTAACAAGGCTTGTCCTATGAGAGGTTGTGGAAATGTGATCTTTAAGCCTATTGATTAACTCTTCAAGTTGTTTTTTGTTATTCTCAATTTGTCCTACTATGTTTTCTTGTGTGCTTGGGGGATGTTTGTGAAGTGAAGGAGGGATTTTTTGTGTCTCTTCTTTGGAAGGATCTTGATGAGGAGGTGATGGTGGGTTTTGAATATTTTTAGACGAATTTTCAATTTCTAAAATTTACAACAAATTTTAATTTAAAAACTTAATTTAATCAAACTTTGAGAGTAAAAAATAAAAAATACATACCTTTTAGACCCCCCTCGATGTCGTGGTGACATTTTGATGATGATCTCACACCTCCAAGAGAAAAAATGTGATCTTATTTTGGCGAGCACACTCTACAAGGCAAAAAATCTAGAGAAACCCATGGGCTGCAATAGAAAATTGTGACAAAGGGCATGATTTTGGGCTTTTATAAAATTTTACATATTTGGCACACACAACATAAGGTGTGCACCTTATTTGGCATGTGCCACATAGGGCACATGCCTTATTTGGTCCGTGCCACATAGGGCACACACCTTATTTGGTGCACGCCAAAGTGCTTCATGGGGGCCAAAAAAGTTTTTGGCACCTTTTTGGTCCCCCATCTTGATGTACTCGGTCACATCCAACAAAAACTACTACAAAAGCACCCTTGACTATCCCTTATGATTCCACCATATCTTATCAGATCCAAATTATCTATTGTAACACCACTGAAGTCTAGCTTGACTCATATAAGTTCATGACTAGTCCATTTAGTGGGTTTTCTCTTTGACAACTTTATGTCACAAGGAATATAACTACTAATAATTGACACCCATAGTAACAATTTTTTGTATAATTTTACTTAACAAATAAGTTTTAAAAACACTATTTATGCTTTCAAATGTTCTAGATTACCTTTTGCAACATCATTGAAAATTTAATTTGACCCAAATAGATTTAGGAGTAGTCAATTTAGTTGTTTTCTCCTTAACAACTTTATCTCACAAGAAATAAAATTGTTAATATTTGACATGACATTTTTTATATAATTTTATTGAATGACTAAATTAATAAATTATTTTTAAAAATAACCTTTTATGTTTTTAAAATCTATTATCTCATACAATTTATCTAAATAGATATCAATTGTGTTTTAGTTTCTATGTTCAAAATTGTTTTATATGATTATTGTTTTGTCTATTGAAATTTTATTTAAGAATTATTTAATAATTAAAATAATATTTCATCTAAACTAGCATACTTATCTCTAGAAAAATCAATGTTTGAAAAAAAAATTATTATTGTATTTTAGTTTTATTCATTTTTTTCCTTTTATTGTATTTTGATTTATTTACATTATTATTTTTATTTATTTATTGAAAGGGATATTTTTATTATTACAACAAAAGATACTTTAAAAAATATTAAAATAATTATATAATTTAAAAAATAAAAAATAAAATAGTTATATATTTCAATAAATAAATATTTAAATTAATAAATAATATTTTTGAAATAATTATAATTTTAAATTTTAATTGAGATTTTTTTCACTTTAATTATTTAATATTTTATTAAAGACTTGTGTTGTTTTTCATAAATAATACAACAAATCATTAAAACATGGCATAAATTAAAAAATCACTATAATTTTTACTTCATAAGTTACTTTAATTTTTATTTCATAAATTATTTTATTTTTCTATATGAATATCATTTTAATATTTATCTAAAAAAATTAGATGAGGAATTATAGTCATTGAAATGATATTTATATTTAAATTTTACTTTTATGGATGTCTATATTAAAAAAAAAAATTATTTACTTAAGAATTATTTTATGATTAAAGTTATTACATTTACTTTTAAAATGTTAAAATCATTTTTAATATTTTATGAAAAGAAAATAGATGAGGAATTATCAAGAATTAAAATGATATTTATATTTATATTTTACTTTTATGGATGTCTATATTAAAAAAAGTTATTTATTTACTTAGAATCGTTTTATAGTTATAGTTAGTATATTTACTTAAAAATTGTTTTATTGATTTTATTTACTTAAGAGCTATTTATGGTTTCAGTTTTAGTTTTTATTATTTTTGTATGTTGTTATCTAATAATTTATAGTTTTAATTTTTATTATGTTGATAGGCATCTATAATGCCAACAGGTAGCCTCCTATGAAAGATCTAAATTAGAGATCCTTATCCACCAACTTTCCTCCCTTATTTCATTTCATTTGGATTTTGTGCAACCTCGTTTCATTTAGATTTTGTTGCAACCTCAAAAGGAAAACAAAATGCAAGGATGCGCATTGAAGTTGAAACATAGTTTCAAAAAATCCTTTTTTGCCAACTTTCCTCCCTTATTTGGTTTGGATTTTTCTCTATTTAATAACTTGACCCTTAATGAAAATGGCAAGAAAAAGATTGATGGAAAGAAAGTTGAATAATATAATACTTCTTTAAATGAAATTCTGGATAAATAAAATAATGTCTTGAATAATGATATCAACTCCATTATTCCATTTTAAAAAGTATTATATTATTCACTATCACAAATTTCTTTCCATCAATCTTTTCTTGCTATTTATGAGAACGGTCAAGCTATTAAATAGAGTGAAATCCAAACCAAATAAGGTAGGAAAATTGATGGATAAGGATCTTTGAAACTGTGCTTTCAACTTCAATGCTTATCCTTGCATCTTTCTTTCTTTCATGGATTCTTATAGAAGGTTGTGCCATTGTAGATGACTATCAAAATAATAATATCTTGAACAATGATATCTATAGATGTATTTTTACATAAATATAATCTACAATGGCAGAAGCTCAACACATCCTAAAAGAGAAACCAAAAACCAATGATACACAATAACCTGCAATGTTGAAAGAGAGACAAAAAACCAATAGTAAACAAGACAACAACATGGGCATGTTTGCATTTTGAAGATTTAATTTCATTGGTTTTTTTTTCTATTATATAAAGCTGAAAACATGGGCATGTTTCCATTTAAACAATTTAATTATTTCATATTAGATTTCATTTGAATTTAATAACTACAACTTTCTATTTTTGTTACGATTTAACCTCCAAACATGATTTTAATGATTACAACTTTCCATTTTTTTTAAATAAAAGAATGTTTCTTTTTATTTTAAAGCAAAAAAATCCTACCAACTGTACTTCTTACCGAATGAAATATTCTTCTATATACTAATTTTTAACAAAATCCTTAATATCAATATAAAATGATTTTCCTCATAACTTTAATGGGCATATAGTAGTTCCAATGGGAGAACAAATGAAATGTGTCTCACCGACATGAGATTATAAAAGAAAGCAAACGGAATAAACACTACAGTACTGAGATAATGACCTTAGCAAAGGCCATCTGCAAAAACAGCACGGAAGGATGAAGGAAGGAAGACCAAATGGGAGGGACAAAAAAACACACTACACTGAAAGTACGAGCAAAAGAAAAGATCTGTCACGCGCTTCCATTCCATTCCCTCCGCCGCCATTATCATTGATTTCCAAGACCACATTTTTTGCCGTGTTCTTCGCTATCACTGCACAAGCTCTCACACGTGGTCGAACTCCGTGGAAGTTTATTCCCCCAAACATTTTTCTCACACTAGGCCACCTAATAAGCTCACTTAGCACGGCAAAAAATGCTTATGTAAATAAGCTTATCAGAGTCCCATTTCACCAAGTTGTCTTTTGCTTCTTTCTCTTTCTTCTCCATTGTCTTTATGGTGCTTCTCCATCTTCATCACCCATTACGACAACCATAAAGCATTCGTGTATATAACAATGCTTTCTTGAGAAAGATTTCCCTTCGTTTTCGTGCCTCCATATTGTCATGACTATGAGTTGCTCGACTAGATTGTTGGTGGATAGCAAATGCACAGGGATTGCTCTAGGGGAATACTCACAATCCAAGTCTAGGACTATGGAAATCTTTTTCCAATGGACGAACACAAAGACAAGTAGATATTCGAGCCCATTTTGTTGCTTCAAGTTCCACCTCTCCAATTGAGTAGAAGCCCATAATGGAAACTTCTTTCACTTGGAGATCCGAGTCTAAGACCATAAATTTTTTTTTCAATAGAACAATATGAAGAAAAGTAGATATATGAGCCTACTTTGTTGCTTCAAGGTCCACCTCTTCAATTGAACAAAAGCCCATCATGGAAACTTCCCTCACCTAGGCATTTGAGTCTAGGACCATGAATTATTTTTCCAATGGAAGAATATGAAGAAAAGTAGCTACACGAGCCCACTTTGTTGATTCAAGTTCCACCTTCCTAATTGAGCAAAAACCCATCATGGAAACTTCCCTCACTCGGAGATTTGAGTCTAGGACCATGAATTCTTTCTCCAATGGAAGAATAAGAACAAAAGTAGATATACGAGCCCACTTTGTTGCTTCAAGTTCCACCTCTTCAATTGAAAAAAAGACCATCATGGAAACTTCCCTCACCTGGAGATCTTAGTCTAGGACCATGAATTCTTTCTCCAATAGAAGAATATGAAGAAAAGTAGATACACGAGCCCACTTTGTTGCTTCAAGTTCCACCTCCCTAATTGAGCACAAGCCCATCATGGAAACTTCCCTCACTTGGAGATCCGATTCTAGGACCATGAATTCTTTCTCCAATGGAAGAATAGAAACAAAAGCAAGTATACAAAGCCACATTGTTGATTCAAGTTCCACCTCTTCAATTGAGCAAAAGCCCATCATGGAAACTTCCCTCAATTGGAGATCCGCCCCAAATTGGAGATTTGAGACCCCTAATGAAGAAGTTAAATAGTTCCCTAGCATCCTCAATGATGTAGTGGATTTTATATGAAGGGGTTGTTGAGCCCTTAGACGATTAATAACATTGAGTGAGTCCTCTTTAATCATTAGGTCTGTAATAGTTTAGCTGCACTTGAAGGTTACAATGGCTTCAAAATCATTATTAGATTGGTAACCCAAACATCCAACAAAAGCAACCCCAAAAACATCCTTGATTATCTCTTACATGATCCCACCACCTTTCACCATGTCTAGATTACCTTTTGTAATGTACCATTGATGTTTAGTTTGGCTCATATAAGTGGTTGTAGCTATTCTGGCTCCAAAACGGCATGCCTTTGACATGCCTCTACATGATGTCGAAGGCATACCATTCATGTCTGAAATGTCCATGAAACTGACGTGCCTGGGACCCACAGATGACATGGAGGTATTTGCCACAGCGATGACATGGATGATGTTTCCTTTTTGCGTTTGACGAAAAAGCTTGCTCGCAGTTAACATTTTCCCCGCCGATGTCACGACAATGCAAGGGTTACATCGGGCGATGCAGTTAACATACCGTCAGCCACATGGTTTACATTTTTGGTAACCGGCTTTATTGCGTCGACGAGCTGACTAACATCGGCAGTCACGTGTTATGGGCACAGTTTTCAAAAAAAAAATTAAATGGCCACATGGTTTACATTTTTGGTAACCGGCTTTATTGTGTCCACGAGTTGACTAACATCGACAGTCACGTGTTATGAGCACGCTTTTCAAAAAAAAATTAAATTTTGAATGAAAACTCGATTTCGCAAAAATTTTGGATATATTTTGTACGGGAGCTGCATGCAGAACGCAATGGAGGCGAAACAAAATATTCAACGGTTTAAATCCATGTCGATCGTGGCATCACAATGTCCCTAGTTGAATCACTGAGCGAAGGAGTTGCGCTTCCATTGGAGTTATAGGTATGCATTGTCAAAATATTTGTGGCTCCGAAGGGGAGGACAAAAGTCGATCGCATGCATAACATGAGTTGTCTGGGTATATTGTTATTGCCTGTTAACATACAGGTTTTTTCATGTGCAGGGAGGAGGTATCGTAGCGCACAGGTGGGTGGGATGATTGAAGATTGTTGTGTAGAGTTATGGCGGCATCGGTAAATTCAAACCCTAACAGATAACGATAGTTTTATGATTCCTTCGTCAACCCTATGTTTTTTTTTGCAATTTTTTATGTCATTTTTGTATCGCAGAGGTGGTTGTGAGTGTGCCCTTGGGAGATGTCAAGAGGACAACGATTTGGGTGGAGGCTTAGGTGGTTGCGGTAATTTGAAACCCTAAGACATTCAATAAATTTTTGTTTTTATTTCCGGTGTCATTTTGTGTTTTGTCTGTGAAAATTAAGCATCATTTTGCAGCATGGTCATGTCAGGATACCACGGTTCGCTATTTGTGGGTTGGCGGAGTGAAGAAGATCTACAAGATTTTAAAGGTATGTATATATCCATAATTATATGTGTCAGTTTTCCATAGTGAGAAAAGTTGTTAAAGATGAAATGCTCGTTCTTATACACGCACATTAAAATCCAGAAAAAAATAAACAACCGTCGGCGTGTGTGTGTGTGTGTGTGTATTGCTTCATATATATATATATATATATATGGGTTTGGTAGGCTGCGTATATTTTGGCTCATTGTTGAAGGGCATCTAATTGTTGAAGGCTTGATTGGGTTTGCTTTGTTTGTTTGCGGTTTGGCGTGTGCTAGTATATATATATATGAAGCAATATACACACAGACACACAGACACACATTGAAAAAGGTTATGCAGATGATCCTCTGACCCTGAAATTCAACAAACATATCCTCTGCAATACAAAGGAAATTGACAGAATAAAACATAGACAAAAGAAACTATGGAAATATTATGCTTTGTTTCCATTCTATCAACTGCTCATTAGATCAAAATAAAAAAACCTAACCCTAGCGGTCTCTAACCCTAACGCAACGGTATGTGTCTATTCTAGCTCCAAAACAAGCAAATATTCGACATAGGCTGAAGCTACTCTGGCTACATATAGAGGAAAACAAACAATGCAAACCATGATGATTTTAAACAAAATCCAAATAGAAACAGGAAAAATATGAGTTATAGAGGTGGATTTCAACATACCCCAAGCCGCAGCATGACAAAGAAAATTGTAGTTCCATAAACACCCCTTCAACAATGAGCCAGAATAGACGTATGTTGCTTCAACAAGGAGCCCTTCAACAATAATGTTTTCGTTTGTGCATTAGTCTTCCTTTTTCCATGCTAGGTAGATAAAAAAGGTGCCATGTTTTCTATCGTCAAACAAACAACAGATCAACTCCTAATTGTCAGCAAATAGCAAATCAACTCCTAAACAAGAGTAGGTCATGCACAGTCAAGGAATGGTTGCATCAACCAGTCAACAACCTAATTTTCAGGAGTTTGTTTGCATCAAAAGGAAAACCATAACATGTAAATGAGGTCAAGACCACGTAAAAGAAGCTCAATTTGAAACATAACATTTTACCTCACTTTCTCTTTCATGTAGCTATTAGGTGCCTGCCACATGTATTTGCATATATATTTATTCTCGGACATGTATGTTGATGCATGTCATTGGTACGATAGGTCCGTTTTGCAGCTAGAATAGATGCCTCCCATGTATGTCGATGCATGTCATTGGTACAATCACATTTTGAAGCTAGAATAGACATTTCTGACACAAGTTGGACGCACCTAATCTCACTCGAAAACTATAGAATAAACATATATGAAAAAATATGTGGGAGGTTATGTGTATTGTGGCTCGATAGTGGACCTATCGTAGCAGCGACATGCATTGACATACATTTACGAGACATGCATACCATGCCAACTTGTCGTGGTGCTTGGACCCACGGTATGTGATGTGGAGTTGAGGTCGAGTTCTCAGTTTCACTCCTCGGGGCCCACGCGAAATTATGTGGACATGCTGGAGGACGGTTGTGGCATGCTTCATGGTTTTTGGCAGTTTATTGTGCATAACATGCACATTAAAAGCTTGTGAATGAAGGAACCGCGTTTGAACGACATCCCGGCAGGAAGAAGAAGTTGCAGGCTGCAAAACTTGGCACAAAAATTTGAGAAAAGACTAGCACGAAACTCAAGTTAGTCTCGTAGCGGGACGCCTCTATTGTGGCTGCAAAAAATGGTATGGGGGGACTAACACCCCATGTTTGTGGTAGGTTTTTAACTGTAGGTTTTGCATTTGATGGCTTCTTTTGTCTAACACGGCACTATCAATCTGTACGATTTATCTATTTGGAGTGAGAATAGACACAACCTATCTGACCATTGTTCATGTACGGTTTGTGATTTGATGTAGCTAACAGTGGTAAAGCCAAAGGCTAACATGCGATGCAATTTACAATTGGAGTTGGAGTTTTTGTCTTCAAAATCTAATTCCCTTTAACATCCTTAAAATAATATGATTAAACTCGGTGCAGAAGAGACATCAAAGATAAGGAAATTCTCAAGACAACATATGACAAGGTTTGATTAAACCTTCTACACTTCGGACTTACTCAGAGCCCAGGTGGGTATACCTTTGTGAATTGAATTCACACTTTCAAACATAAACCCACAGCAAACCAGTCCAGAAAACTAGTGGATCTATTCACCTTGAAATCAACTGAAAACAAAGAATGGAAATTATACTTAAATTCAGCATTTCGATCAACAAAACATGCAATAAACAACTTCAATCAATACCAATGCCTTATCCAAGGTCACAGAGTCATCTAAACTCAGATAATACTCCTCAAACAAAACCTCTTTATGTGTCCCGTTGGCTTGGTTTCTATTAATCCTTGTATATGCCTGACACCTACAAGAATTTATGCACTCCAAATTAAGCTATGATCATCAAAATTCAAAGTATCTTCCGAAGAGTTTACTGGTATGAGTGATCCCCGCATCCTTAATTTCCCTCCTAAAGAGAAAAGCTAACGAACACTTCTACTAAAATTGCTTTGCAATTCCATTCAAACAGAACAACCCTGGATTATTCAGAATGAAAACAGTAAACAAATTGTAAACACACTTGAAGACAACACAAAGCTTCGCTCAAAACCGATGGTTTGTATATTGATATTAAGTTTCAAGAAATATTACAAGAAGTTTTTGAATATTCTCCATTAGACTTAGAAAAGCTCAGATAAATTTCTGTAGCATTTTCTTACAATTCTTTTGCGATCCCTTTTCATCTAGTCCTGGTATCCATTTATAACAACATGAATGCACAAAGCTTCGGACTTCTCGAGGAGAGTTTGTTACAATCATTTCTTTCAAAATAAAGAGGTTACAAGCTTTTCGCAAAAATAGTTACAAGCTCTTCTCGGCCTCTGCAGTTTCTTCAATAGGCTGTTCGGTTGCAACCTCTTCTACCATTTCAAGGGTGCTCTCCAACTGTTCCTGATTCATGGGTGGCATATTTAGTTGTCCACTCATCATACACCTCTTCTGTCGGCCATGAGAAATTAATCACTTTATCCTTGGTCTTAGTCAACCTTTTCCAAGAATTTCTCATTTTATTAACTTCTGAATTGAGAAAACCATAATGTGACTTAATTTTCTCTATCTCTTGTATTGTCAAAACAAAGAAAGAAGCATCATCTAGATCAATAATTCCTTTAACTCTTGCTGACAATTTAGCTTCTATCTCCTTAAGCCACATTTGTTTGTCCTTTAATTGATCCAGGCTAGCAAAAACTCCTGGGAGCAACTCAAAAACTTGATCAGTATACTCCTTTTTACACAAACTAACCTTCCTATCAACATTATCCACCTCTGTTGTTGATTGCATTAAAACTTTAGTGATGTCAAAAGTGGATTTAATGATGGGATTGGCCCTTGCTTCATCACAGGATATACACATAAACTCTAAATCTTGCTCCCTAGGCCTCCATTTGTCAAAAATAGGTGTCAAAATGGCCTTGTTTCCCCTTAGCTCATTCCATATATCCATAATTTTACCTACATTGTTGTAGAGCAATGAGGCATTTATTGTATCCACAAAACTAGAAATTGTAGCCCTTACTCTCTCCTCATACTTCTTTGCACATAAGGCCTGAGCCTGTTTTAAGTTTTCTAATTCTTGAGGAGTAATTTCAACCATTTGAGAGCTGGAGGGTGTTAGAGATGGTGGAAACTCAATGATAGGGCTAGTAGGTGGAGGTCTTGCAGGAGAAGAAGAGATCATCAGTGTTGAAGACTAACCTTGATGGTATTGTCCAGTCAACTGGCTCTGTAGCTTAGCAATGATGCTATCCTTACCTCTTACCTCCTCCTTGGCATTATTATAGGCCTTCAAAACTATTTCCAACTTGACTTGGAGGGCCTCTTTCTCTTTGGCTTCCTTCTCTACTACTGCAACACTAAATTTTGCAGTCTCTAACACAGTGCTAGCAGCTTCCACTACCCCTATACTCTGCACTCTCTTCACCATCATCCCACCAAGGTAACTTGACCCTAGGGTGTCTTTGCTTTTTTTACTCTCATTTCCCTTGAGAGACCACATGACAAGTGCAGCATTATCCTTATTGAAAGTAATCCCCTCCATGGGTTTGGTCTCCTTCCTCACTGCGTCTAGTACTAGGGCATCTGCTATATCCCACTCGGGTAAAATAAGCACTCTGGTTTGTGCTACCATATCTCTCCCTTGCTCAGGGGTGATGGTTTTGAACTCTTCCATCATCTCTTGCTTTATTTCCTCTTCTATCAGGGCTGGATCTTTATTAGGCTACTCGGCCTTTCTCTTTTCACATCTAGCATTATATTTATCTATGTGATGTTTCGATATAAACTGCGTAAATGCTTCTGATGTGACAAAATTGTTGTCAGCCAAGAAGGCATTAGTTGCCTGCTTTATCTCAGGATCCCACTCCTAGCCTTTGAGTTCAGTGGTGGTAATATCCATTTCAGCAGCAAGGGGTTCTTCAGGCATCCCTTCTTCCACTTCATCATAAGTGTAGGCAATTTCCCCTAGACTACCTAATTGTAAGAGTTGCTCAGCTGCTGCTTGCTCATTTCCTATATGGATAGTGGATTGGGATGGGGAATACAAAGATGTATCTGATTGTACTTCTTCCCTACCCTTTTCTTCTTTGGGCTTTCTTAGATGTCAATGACATCTTGTATCTTCCTCTTTCCTTTAGAGGTAGAGGGCTCCCCTGTCGTAGGCATCAACACACTGTAACTAGATTTCTTATGTAGTGTATAATCACTAGGAGGGATTGCTTTGCTGGAAGCTAACCTACTTAGGATCATTCTTGCCTTTTCAGGGTTCTTTTGATTACAACTTCCCTCTTCTCGTTTAGGGTCTGCATCACATCTTCAAAGCAAACAATTAAAAACTTTATTTTCTCCTCCAAAGGGAAAAAGCTAGACAATGGGTCATAGTTGGCATCAAACTGATGCACAAAATCCAAGGCTTTCTTATAAGCCACCCACTTCTCTTTCCTTAGCTCCTTCTCATCTAAATAAAACTCATTTCTGATGAGGTCTTTAGGAAACTAAAATTGATGGGGCCTACCTCTGCATGCTGCCTTCTTTCTAAACATGTCGTTGAAGAAGTCTTCTGGATCAGCACACCTGGATACTGCAGTGGATAAATGATAAGGCTTGAGAAAATCCTCAAAGAAATTCCAACCTCCCTTTGTTATTACAAATTGGTGGGCTATGGTAGCTGCAGGGAAAATAGTCCCTTTACCCCTACCTGTCAACTTTGCCTCTTGTAAACCACCAATTTGTCTAAGGATCTCTGCAATTCCCACTTTGAGAGGGACTTGGTAAGGTAGCAAAATGGGGTGCCTCTGAAACCAAACACTCTGATTGAGACTGGATACAAGTAAATGTCACCCCATTTATGAAATTTTTTTATGTTCTCTGCAAATTCTTTTGGTCTTATGAATTCCAGAAGAACTTTGGGGATTCTTGGTTTCTCTGAGCAGAGGAGAGTCCTGATCTTGGATGCAAAGTATTTGTCAAACTTCAAAAAACTGGCATCCTCTCTATCCCATGATAACACAGTACTCCATAATTGTACCGACATTTTTCCTCCTTCTTTTTCCTTAACAAGGTCCAGTCCACTGGCAAAGTAATCACCACCTTTGAAAAGAAAAAGATGCATCAGGAGTGAGTACCATCCGAAGGGCCTATCCACCTTTCCATTCTTGATTCCTGTTAACCCTCCATGGATAGCATCAGCAATGAAAGAGGCATAATCAAATGTAATTGCAAGAGAAGGATTCAAAATCTAAGCAATCATTAACAAGTAATGATTTGGCATATTTGCTTCAGCATCTTCTCCCAAAACATGGCAAAGTGCCCAATACATTCCTTTAGCCCTCAGGGTGAACATACTTAATGAAAAGGGCTCTTGTGTGTTGGGTCCTACAACTGTTAACCCTCCTATCTTCACAAAAAACTCCTTGAGAGGCCCGTTCCTGAGATGAGTCCTCTGTGCACCTTAAATTTGAGCTAATGATGTGAAATTTATAGGTTCTAGAAAATTGGTAAATTCATTAAGCCCAAAAGCTTTCCTAAATTCTTCAGCATTAATCTCAACAAGGGTTTTCCCATTTATATCCTAAATGCTTCTTGTAACTGGATCATAGTTGAGCGCAATTTGGGTCAACAGATCTATGTCCATAAATACCCCTGGGACTACCAATTTCCCAACATCTAATTCCCAAATACTGTTTTGCGGGGCCAAATAATTTCTCATTCCAAATCCAATCTTAAATAACCCCAACCCAGACAATCCAACCTGTGGGTCTCTCAGCCAGTTACCCTTGTCATACAGTCCTTCTCCTATCTTTAAACGGGGAGCTCTAGGCACTAATTCTTTTGCCTTTGATGCCTGATTAGTTGACAACGTCAACTGTTCTAAAAAATCATCATAGACACTCCTTTCTGAATAATTAACTTTGCCAGAAAATTCTCTTTTAGGAGCCATTTAGAAAATGTAAGAAATGAATACCACTCCTAGACAATTCTGTGACGAATCAATTATCTTATCTAAAACACACCACACCGGAATTGCTACACAAGAATATGAGAAAACCTATTTTTGACTTGAAGGAATTTGCTCCGCAACTGAACTGATTTGCTCTGTATTTGAAGAAAAAAGCTCTGCATCCGCTCCTCTGCAAAATTCTTTAAAAGATATCTTCACCCGGTTGATAGGAAATCAAATATTGTACTCAGGGCCTTAGCTACAACATTGATTCTGCATGCTTCAGTCGTCCCTTCAAAATTGAATTCATATGAGAATTCATATTTTTTGCTCCAATGGGTCACAATGTTCCTGCAAGTGTTTCATTTTTCTCTTTCGCAACTTCGGGAAGCATAACTATCGGGCAGCTTGGTCCTGTGAAATAGCGTCGACCGTCCAATCAAAAGAAACTTGATCAAGCGTTAGATTAACTAACAGCTTTGGCTTCACGTTGGGTCCCGCTTCTCTATTGGCTATATGATACCACGTGGCACCCAACCATTGGCCTTGGAATTTCCTTCGCATTCAACTTAATACTTGCCGCGTGTCTTTCTTTTATACCGCCGGTTCCACCTTGGCGAGCCCACAACTTTCTTCTAAGACCATGTGTCGCTGGATACGTTGCCATCTATCATGACACGTGGACGGCTCTCGTTCACTCTCGCTATTTCGTGGGGTATAAAGAATGAGAATCTTACCCTTGCGAAATAGCACGGGTCGTCAAATCATCTTTTAAGTGATCGACATTTAACCATCTGAAAAGGCTTTCGGGAGGGGTGGGCCCGCTGACTCACTGTGAACACCTGGCATCCAGTCACCTTTGGAGCTGACTTGTCACTTTTTCATACGCTAAGAGAAAGTCACTGGGCCTCAATTTATTCTTGACAGTTGTATCCGCCAAGTCATTTCCTAACTGCGACCTGACTCACCTCTGGGGCCCGCCTTTTAGCCTTTAATCCTAACCCGCTGACTGTTGTGACTTGTGCTGCGTGCCGCCATTTTACTTGCTATCATCAACCAGCTAGACTGTCTATGTGGCATGTCATGTCATTTTTGCAACTTCGCTGGTTTTAAACTACGTGCAACTTCACCTAGCGAAATAGCGAAAGCCATAGATCCATCTGCGAGATGTGCACTAGTTACTGGGCCCGACAACTTTAGGAGAACAACATATAAGGCATAAATTTTTTGATTAATTAACATAACCGCCTAGGCAAACAACAAGGGGGGACACTTCCTTCAATCCCATGACCCATTACTTAAGTGAATAAAGTAACGAAAGAATAGAAACCAGATGGTTTTAAACAAACATTAGAGGATCTAAAATCAAAAACCCTTAAACCCTTAAGGCCCAAAACAGAGCTGAAACATTTGAAAATGCGCCCTACTCAAAATTTCAACAAACCATAGCCAATCATGGGAAAACAAAAGCCCATTTTTAATCAGTGATAACAGCGGCTCTAACTGGGGATGGTTGATCGCAAGGTCAACACAAGAAAACTCAGAAACTCTGGAGAAACAGACCAAAACATAGACCAAAACAGAAAAGCAGGAAAGGAACAAAATATGTACAAACAAAGGACCTACCGTGCATGGACATTAAGAGAAATAATGCTTCAGGAATTGTCCATGCACTGAAAATTCCTGCATTTCATCATTCATATTCTTCAAGAAATATGAATCCTTACCATTTAATTCACAAACCACAAAAGGGCCAATCCATAGTGATTCAAATTTCTTGTGTTTTCCCTTATCCTATCCTTTTGCATTCCACTAAAGAACCATGTCATCAATTTGAAACTTTCTTAATAATGTCCTTTTATCAAAAAGATATTTTGACTACAACTGGATCTTCTGATTTTTCTTATAGGCAGAAGTCCTAAGCTCCTCCATTTCTACAATTTGGATCATTATGTTTTCCATTGGTTCAGATACCTCCATGTCCTCATTTTGCAAAAACTTATACACTAGAAGAAGGTTATTTACTAGCAATATGGCTTGGGCACCATAGACTAATTCAAAAGGTGACATTCCAATGGATTTCTTAACTGTTATTCTATCTGCCCACAGAGCTAACTTCAGCTTTTGATCCCAAGATCTTTTATTCTCTTCTAGGATTTTCTTAATGATATTCAACAGGCTTTTATTGTTGGATTCTTCTTGTCCATTCCCCTAAGGGTGATAAGGTGAAGAGTATGACATGAGTATACCGTGACTAGTACAAAAGCCTACAAATTCTTCTGATCTAAAATACATGGCATTATCCATCACCAATTTTGTAGGTGTTCCAAATCTAGTTACAATATTATCCATCAGGAAATCAATGACAACTTTACTAGTAGCTCTTCTTGTAGGGATGGCTTCTATCCATTTGGTGAAATAATCAGTGGCCACTATGATCCATCCATGACCTCTCCCTGAACTCTCAACAATCTCTCCAATAAAATCAATGCCCCACTAGACAAAAGGAGCTTCTACAGAGACTGGATTTAGGGGTAAGGCTCCTTCATACTTAAGCTTGGATGAGAATCTCTTACATGGGTCACATTTCCAAACATATGCATGAGTATCTTTAAATAAAGTGGGTCAATAGTACCCAGCCCAGATTATCTTACCAGCAGTAGTCTTAGCAAAGTAGTGACCTCCACATACTCCATCATGCATTTTAGTCAACACCTATTTAGCTTGAAATTCATCCAAACACATTAGTAACTCTCCATCTCTTTTCTTCCAGAAAAGATCACCCTAAATGAGCACATATTTTTGGGACTTGAGTTTCAGAGTTCTTTTCTGATTGTATGTCATTTCTTTTGGGAGTGTATCACCTCTCAAAATTTGGATTATCTCTGTGTACCAGGGTTTCCTCTCAATACTAGTGACCAAAGCATCTCTAACCTCAACATTGTGTATTTCTACATTCATGAGATTAGACTCAGTCATGAGCTTAGAGAAACCTAAACCTCTCACCAATTTGGTGATCTTTATCTCCAAGTTGAATTCCTGAATTCTATTAATCCATCTACATCTCTTCCCAGTAACCTTAGACTGAGACAAAATATATTTAACTGCAGCATGTGGGACATAGGCAATGATATTTGCATTCACTAAATATGGCCTAAAAGCCTTAACAACTTTAACTAGGGCATAAGCTTGTTTCTCCATGGTTTCATATTTTAGTTCTGTCGCCTGCAAAGACTTACTGTAGAAGGCTATGGGATGTTCATATCCTTCATCGTCCTTTTGTAGTAATACTGCAGCCACCGTATGATATGAAGCAAAAGAAAACAGAGAAAAAGGCTTACTATAATCAGGGGATTTCAACACTGGGGCCTCCTAGATTGCCTTCTTAATCTCAGCAAAAGCTTTTGAAGCTTCTTGATCCCAATAAAACTTTGTATCCTTCTTAAGCAATTTGATGATAGGTTTCACTATCTCTGCGAAGTTTGCAATGAATCTCCTGACAAAATTTACTTTACCTAAAAAAGATTGGATACCTTTCACATTTTTAGGTTCAGAGACCTTATTGATTGCTTCAATTCTCTCAGGGTCTATCCTTACCCCCTACTTGGAAACTATGTGTCCCAATAGCTTTCCCTTAGTGACCACAAAATGACATTTTTTGGGATTTAGTGATACACCAAATTCCAAGGCTTTATTGAACACCTTCTCTAGATGTCCACAATGATCATCAGCTTTCTTAAAGAAACAAGTTAGATCATCTTGATAAACCACCATGATGATGTTTATGAATTCTTTGAAAGCTACATCCATAGCTCTTTGAAATGTAGCTCCTGCATTTTTTAATCCAAATGGCATTCTCACATATACATAAGTTCCCCATGGAGTAGTGAAAGCTATCTTAAACTGTTCAGACTCCTTTACCAACACTTGATTATATCTTGAGAAACCATCCATCATGGATAAAAGATCACATCCTGTCACTCTCTGTAGCATGGCTTCCATATTTGGGGATGAGTAGTTATCTTTCAAGGAAGCAACATTTAAATTCCTAAAATCTACACACAATCTAATGTCTCCATTCTTCTTCCTCACTGGGACCAAATTGGAGACCCATTAAGAATGCCTTATTGGTTTGATAATCCCCCCTTCTCTCAATTTGGTCAACTCTTGTTGCATTTTAGTTTCTAACAAGGGATTGATAGGCCTCTGTTTCTTTCTGAAAGGCTTAGCATCTAGAAGTAAAGGAGCTTCATGCTGAAAAAGATCTTGTCTATATGCCTTTAGGTCTTCATAAGACCAAGCAAAGACATGCTTATACCTTTTCAATAAACTAATAAGGTTAGTCCTGACATGAGGGGGTAGCTTCTTTCTAATATATACCAACTTAGGGGATGATTTAGTTCCCAGGTTTACCTCCTCTAACTCTTCCAACTTGGTGGTAGACTACTGATGTAAGTGACTATCATTATAACTGAACATGCTCTCCAGCTCCACCAGCCCTTTAGGTATCTCATTGGTTTCCAACTGGACCACATCATTTCCAAACACTATCTCTCTATTGTCTACCAGTTCCACCAATGCATTACAATCAATCTTTTGTCCATCATAATCATCAACACATTGGATAAACCTAAGAATGTATTCATCATCAACAAAAACTTGCCAATTGTACACATTATCAGGAATAGCAGGCCTAGATTTTATTTCCACAGTGGAAATACCAGTTAGCGTTGCATCATCATTTTTTAAAGCAACATTGGCTAGGAAATCTGCCATAATATTTTTTGCTCGCTCTATCCAATTAATAGAAAATGCATCAAAATGCTCAATAACATCCCAAACAGCATGCTTATACTGCTTTAATCTATCATTCTTGGATGCATATTTAGATCTCACTTGAGAGACAACCAATTTTGAATCCCCCATCACTTTCAATAGTTGGATTCCATGCCTTTTTGCAACCTCAAGTCCCAGTAACAGAGCTTCATATTCTACAGTGTTATTTGTGCACTGGAATGCCAATAAGAATGAATACTTAAAAGTTATACCTGATGGGGACACAAAAAGAACCCCTGCTCTAGATCCTTCTTTAGAGCAAGCTCCATCAAAATACATCTGCCACAATTCATACTGTTGTGCTTGTAGCTCGACCACAATAGGGTCAGTATTCTTCAATTGAGGTGAAATTGGTTGAGTTATCTAAGTCTACATCGATCATACAATTAAGCATACTAGGGTTTACATTTTCAATTACCCTAGGAGCTCGTGGCTCTCTGTATAATTTGACCTGATTACCACTAATAAGAATGGTAGCATAAGATAAGTCCAGTTGAACATTTCCCCCTACTACTGCTGCCCACTGCCTGGAAAGTAACATACCATAGTGGGGTTTAGTGTCAGTAACAATAACATCCATTTTGTAAGTGGCTTCAGGAAATGCTGCTATTTTTACTTCTACATCTTTCATTGTGCCTATCATAAGTACTTCTCTGTTATCCATGGCATAGCATTTCCCATACACAGTGGTTACTGATAACCCTTATTCTTTCATAACACCATAGGGCATTACATTAGCAGCAGCTCTTGAATCTATCATGCAGTTTTTAATCAACTAGTTATTGACTAACAAGGTAACATAGAAGGGATCTACCTGAGAAGGCTCCTGAGTGATAGTGGTTCCAACATAAACCTCTGGGATTTGGAACTCTTGATCCTTTCCAACTTTAGCTGAACCGGTGGGTGATACTATGTCACTATCAGATATACTAGAGAATAAAGACAAAGCTGCATCCTTATGTTCTTTAATCTTTAGTAATTCTACTAATGGAATAGTGACCTTCATTTGAGTTAAAGCTTGGGCCATATCAAATGTAGAACTATTGCATTTTTCAGTATTAGCCCTAACTTTTTCTGTTTTGAATTGACTTGCCCTTTTCACTGTCTCTGCTCCTTGTACATCACCAACATTTTTATCATCTTTGTCTTTATGTACATCTTTAACTTGTTCCCCTTTTTCTTGACCAACCTTAGGAACAGTAGTAGCAATACCTGATGCCCCCCTTTTTGTAACTTCCTTTACAAACATAGAACCCGGCTCACCCTGATCAGTGTCTCTCTTGGTGCTTCTCAAGTTATAGTTATGTTTTGCTTTGGCAATTGCATCTTTAGTGAGATTTCTAACTTCTTCCTCACTAGGCCTCCTAAGATGAACCTCTTCATCTTCAATTGTTACCACATTCAATGTAGGATGCCAATCTAAAGCTAATTGTCCTTGCACTAGCTTTTCATTATCCAACACATCACTGTATTCACTTTGCACGGATTCCTCATCACTTTCTATGATGGTTTCAAACATATTAATGTCAGGCTCTACTTCTGGTCTCATAGATTCTTCAAGAGCTTGAGCCACTGCACACTGATGAGGAGAATGTGGTCCATCACAAGCAATACACCAAGGAGTATTTTCTATATTGTGAACAGTTTTCCCTTTCAAGGGATCCGGTGTGTCTTGACTTTGGGTAATTTTGGGCTTCTCAATTTGGGGTTTACCATCCTTCCAATTAGTATTATATGGCATATCATGTAATCTAGGGGGTCTATCTTGCCAGTTATACTGAGGTTTATCATTTTTGTTAACCTTGGTAGTCAAATCTTTCATAGCAGTCACCAATTTCTCTATCTTATCATCCTCTTTAGCAACTTTATTAGGTTGTTGTTTGGTTTCATGCCATAATCTACCATCTGTCCTTCTTCCTAATTTCCCAGATGCTTTTCTGTTACTTTCTACATTTATGGCAATTCTAAAAGCATCTCTCAAGTTATGGGGATTTTTATCTCTCAAGATATAGGCCATCTTGGAATCAAATGCATTATAGTATGTATTAAGACACATGTTATCATCTAGCCTCATCACTTGATACAATCTATGCATGGCCTTCTGGAATCTGGCATTGAAATCAGTGATCATTTCATTTTCAGATTTTCTAAGATTGTTGAACTCGTTTAGCATGAAACTCACATTAGTCTTTTCACCATACTACTCTTGAAAGAAATTTTTAAAATCTTCCCATGAACCTATGCTATTGACTGGAAGACCTCTGTACCAATCTCTTGCATCATCAACCAGGGATTGAACAAATAGTTTCATAATAACATCTTCATCTACTATTTCATAATCATTTATTAGATCCCCAAAAGATTTCAAATGTTCCTCAGCACTAATTGCTTTATTCCTAGCAAATTTATGGAGTCTATCTCTTAACTCAGTGGGAACATGATTTGGATATCCCGGGATCCCATCAAAGAACAATTGTCTATATTGTTCTAGATTGATTGGTCTTCTTTGAAAAGGGGTAATAGCACTATTATTTCCCATGGTCATTTTAGCTTTTGGGATTAGAGATTGAGGTGCTTGGGTGTACTATTTATTCATAGGGATTTGACTTGCTGAGGAAATATTAGCTTGTACTGCAGGTTGAGTATTAGCCTGAGGAAAGGAAATGTGTTGGGGATTAGGCTTGCTAAGATCTTCCAATGGGAATGTAATAAGGGGAGCCTTTAAGTAGTTAATATTTCTTTTTACTTCATGATTCGCTGCTTCTAACTCAGCCTTTTCTAATTCCATTTGGAGATCTTCCTTTTCCTTCCTCATCCTTTCCATTTCTCTCTCATGTGCTAAAAGTCTATGAGAGATTTCTTCTGCAGTTTCAGATTCTATTCCATCATCTACCCATTTCTGTTTTCCTTTATCTAGATTGGCTTTAGGAAGTTGGGAGTCATTAAATACTTCCCTAGTTGGCTGGGCTACTAACTTACAAGCTTGTTTAGTTTTGGGGATTAGAATTTCTCTAATCATAGGGCCTTCCTCATCACTTTTTTCTTTCTCCTTAGCAAGTACTTCAAGATCAGCTATCTGTTTAAGAAGCCTATCTCTTTCCATTAGTTTGGCTTTAACTTCCTTCTCCTTATTTGCCTCCTTTTGAGCTCTTAGGGAGATTAAATGATGGACTCTTCTATTTAAATCATCAATATCTTGAGACACTTTATCCTCATCAGGGAAGTTTTCTTCAGAGTCTGATGCATTAACTTGATCTATATCAATCAGACTAATGTTCCCATCAATTGTCCTAGGAACAAAGTTCCTAATTGCATTTGAACTGGTTCTATCTTTAGCAGAAACACTAACATGAGATAGATCTTGATTTAAAATAGGTGCATCGTCAATATTTCCAAACAATCCTGAATGGAAACCTAAGATATCATGTTCTGAATCTCTGGAAGATGAATTAGACTTTGCATAAATAGGTTGATCAGGAATCTTACCAGTATTATTGTTTTTCTGCACCCAAGTAGCATTTGATGGCTCATGCAACATGGATCTCTTATGGCCTCTTCGTAACTGTTCTGGCAGACCTTCTTGCAAGGTTTCACGAAGATGTTTCTTCATGAATGATCTTGTGTGTTTTGCTCCTTGCATCTCGCTTGTCTTCCTTTTAGAAATATTTATATCTTCACAAGGACTGGTTCAAAAGTAATAGAGTCGCCACCCACAAAACTATGGGAATTATGAAAACAAGCAGTCTAATCCACAAACACACGACAGTTATCTTTATAAGCCTCAACACAGATCTGTGTTTATATCTTTATTGTAACTCTCCCCAGTAGAGTCGCCACTTTTGTTGTCTTCAAAATCTGATTCCCTTTAACATCCTTAAAATAATATGATTAAACTTGGTGCAGAAGAGACATCAAAGATAAGGAAATTCTCAAGACAACATATGACAAGGTTTGATTGAACCTTCTACACTTCGGACTTACTCAGAGCCCAAGTGGGTATACCTTTGTGAATTGAATTCACACTTTCAAACATAAACCCACAGCAAACCAGTCCAGAAAACTAGTGGATCTATTCACCTTGAAATCAACTGAAAACAAAGAATGGAAATTATACTTAAATTCAGCATTTCGATCAACAAAACATGCAATAAACAACTTCAATCAATACCAGTGTCTTATCCAAGGTCACAGAGTCATCTAAAATCAGATAATACTCCTCAAACAAAACATCTTTATGCGTCTCGTTGGCTTGGTTTCTATTAATCCTTGTATATGCCTGACACCTACAAGAATTTATGCATTCCAAATTAAGCTATGATCATCAAAATTCAAAGTCTCTTCCAAAGAGTTTACTGGTATGAGTGATCCCCGCATCTTTAATTTCCCTCCTAAAGAGAAAAGCTAATGAACACTTCTACTAAAATTGCTTGGCAATTCCATTCAAATAGAACAACCCTGGATTACTCAGAATGAAAACAATAAACAAATTGTAAACACACTTGAAGACAACACAAAGCTTCACTCAAAACCGATGGTCTGTATATTGATATTAAGTTTCAAGAAATATTTTAAGAAGTTTTTGAATATTCTCCATTAGACTTAGAAAAGCTCAGATAAATTTCTGCAGCATTTTCTTACAATTGTTTTGCGATCCCTTTTCCTCTAGTCCTGGTATCCATTTATAACAACATGGATGCACAAAGCTTTCGACTTCTTGAGAAGAGTTTGTTACAATCATTTCTTTCAAAATAAAGAGGTTACAAGCTTTTCGCAAAAATAGTTACAAGCTCTTTTCAGCGTCTGCAGTTTCTTCAACAGGCTGTTCAGTTGCAACCTCTTCTACTTTTTCAAGGGCACTCTCCAACTGTTTCGGATCATGGGTGCCATATTTAGTTGTCCACTCATCATACACCTCTTCTGTCAGCCATGAGAAATTAATCACTTTATCCTTGGTCTTAGTCAACATTTTCCAAGAATTTTTCATTTTATTAACTTTTGAATTGAGAAAACCATAATGTGACTTAATTTTCTCTATCTCTTGTATTGTCAAAACAAAGAAAGAAGCATCATCTAAATCAATAATTTCTTTAACTCTTGCTGACAATTTAGCTTCTATCTCCTTAAGCCACATTTGTTTGTCCTTTAATTGATCTGGGCTAGCAAAAACTCCTGAGAGCAACTCAAAAACTTGATCAATATACTCCTTTTTACACAAACTAACCTTCCTATCAACATTTTCCACCTCTGCTGCTAATTGCACTAAAACTTTAGTGATGTCAGAAGTGGATTTAATGATGGGATTGGCCCTTGCTTCATCGCAGGATACACACATAAACTCTAAATCTTGCTCCCTAGGCCTCCATTTGTCAAAAATAGGTGTCAAAATGGCCTTGTCTCCCCTGAGCTCATTCCATATATCCATAATTTTACCTACATTGTTGTAGAGAAATGAGGCATTTATTGTATCTGCAAAACTAGAAATTGTAGCCCTTACTCTCTCCTCATACTTCTTTGCATATAAGGCCTGAGCCTGTTTTAAGTTTTCTAATTCTTGAGGAGTAATTTCAACCATTTGAGAGCTGGAGGGTGCTAGAGATGGTGGAAACTCAATGATAGGGCTAGTAGGTGGAGGTCTTGCAGGAGAAGAGGAGATTGTCAGTGTTGAAGACTCACCTTGATGGTATTGTCCAGTCAACTGGCTCTGCAGCTTAGCAATGATGCTATCCTTACCTCTTACCTCCTCCTTGGCATTGTTATAGGCCTTCAAAACTGTTTCCAACTTGACTTGGAGGGCCTCTTTCTCTTTGGCTTCCTTCTCTGCTACTGCAACACTAAATCTTGCAGTCTCTAACACAGTGCTAGCAGCTTCCAAAACCCTTGTATTCTGCACTCTCTTCACCATCATCCCACCAAGGTAACTTGACCCTGGGGTGTCTTTTATTTTCTTACTCTCATTTCTCTTGAGAGACCACATGACGAGTGTAGCATTATCCTTATTGAAAGTAGTCCCCTCCATGGGTTTGGTCTCCTTCCTCACTGCGTCTAGTACCAGGGCATCTGCTATATCCCACTCGGGTAAAATATGCACTCCAACTTGTGCTACCATATCTCTCCCTTGCTCAAGGGTGATGGTTTTGAACTCTTCCATCATCTCTTCCTTTATTTCCTCTTCTATCGGGGTTGGATCTTTATTAGGCTGCTCAGCCTTTCTCTTTTCACATCTAGCATTATATTTATCTATGTGTTGTTTCCATATAAACTACATAAATGTTTCTGATGTAGCAAAATTTTTGTTAGCCAAGAAGGCATTAGTTGCCTACTTTATCTCAGGATCCCACTCCTAGCCTTTGAGTTCAATGGTGGTAATACCCATTTCAGCAGCAAGGGGTTCTTTTGGCATCCCTTCTTCCACTTCATCATAAGTGTAGGCAATTTCCCCTAGACTACCTAACTGTAGGAGTTGCTCAGCTACTGCTTGCTCATTTCCTATATGGATAGGGGATTGAGATGGGGACTACAAAGGTGTATCTGATTGTACTTCTTTCCCTACCCTTTGCTTCTTTGGGCTTTCTTGGATGTCAATGACATCTTGTATCTTCCTCTTTCCTTTAGAGGTAGAGGGCTCCCCTGTCGTAGGCATCAGCACACTGTAACTGGATTTCTTAGGCAGTGTATAATCACCAGGAGGGATTGCTTTGCTAGAAGCTGACCTACTTAGGATCATTCTTGCCATTTCAGGGTTGCTTTTGATTACAGCTTCCCTCTTCTCCTTCAGGGTCTGCATCACATCTTCAAAGCAAACAATTAAAAACTTTATTTTCTCTTCCAGAGGGAAAAAGCTAGACAATGGGTCATAGCTGGCATCAAACTGATGCACAAAATCCAAGGCTTTCTTATAAGCCACCCACTTCTCTTTCCTTAGCTCCTGCTCATCTAGATCAAACTCATTTATGATGAGGTCTTTAGGAAACTAAAATTGATGGGGCCTACCTCTGCATGTTGCCTTCTTTCTAAACATGCCGTTGAAGAAGTCTTCTGGATCAGCACACCTGGATACTGGAGTGGATAAATGATAAGGCTTGAGAAAATCCTCAAAGAAATTCCAACCTCCCTTTGTTATTACAAATTGGTGGGCTATGGTAGCTATAGAGAAAATAGTCCATTTACCCCTGCCTATCAACTTTGCCTCTTGTAAACCACCAATTTGTCTAAGGATCTCTGCAATTCCCACTTTGAGAGGGACCTGGTAAGATAGCAAAAATGGGGTACCTCTAAAACCAAACACTCTGAAAACTGTTGAGACTGGATACAAGTAAATGTCACCCCAGTTATGAAAATTTTTATGTTCTCTATGAATTCTTTTGGTTTTATGAATTCTAGAAGAACTTTGGGGATTCTTGGGTTCTCTGAGCAGAGGAGAGTCCTGATCTTGGATGCAAAGTATTTGTCAAACTTCAAGAAACTGGCATCCTCTCTATCCCATGATAACACAGTACTCCATAATTGTACCGACATTTTTTCTCCTTCTTTCTCCTTAACAAGGTCTAGTCCACTGGCAAAGTAATCACCACCTTTGAAAAGAAAAACATGCATCAGAAGTGAGTACCATCCGAAGGGCCTATCCACCTTTCCATTCTTGATTCCTGTTAACCCTCCATGGATAGCATCAGCAATGAAAGAGGCATAATCAAATGTAATTGGAAGAGAAGGATTCAAAATCTGAGCAATCATTAACAAGTAATGATTTGGCATATTTGCTTCAGCATCTTCTCCCAAAACTTGGCAAAGTGCCATATACATTCCTTTAGCCCTCGGGGTGAACATACTTAATGAAAAGGGCTCTTGTGTGTTGGGTCTTGCAATTGTTAACCCTCCTATCTTCACAAAAAACTCCTTGAGAGGCCCATTCCTGAGATGAGTCCTCTATGCACCTTAAATTTGAGCTAATGATGTGAAATTTATAGGTTCTAGAAAATTGGTAATCTCATTAAGCCCAAAAGCTTTCCTGAATTCTTCAGCGTTAATCTCAACAAGGGTTTTCCCATTTATATTCCGAATGCTTCTTGTGACTGGATCATAGTTGAGCGCAATTTGGGTCAACAGATCTATGTCCATAAATACCCCTGGGACTACCAATTTCCCAACATCTAATTCTCAAATACTATTTTGCGGGGCCGGAGAATTTCTCATTCCAAATCCAATCTTAAATAACCCCAACCTAGACAATCCAACCTGTGGGTCTCTCAACCAGTTACCCTTGTCATACAGTCTTTCTCCTATCTTTAAACGAGGAGCTTTAGGCACTAATTCTTTTGCCTTTGATGCCTGATTAGTTGACAACGTCAACTGTTCTAAAAAGTCATCACAGACACTCCTTTCTGAATAATTAACTTTGCCAGAAAATTCTCTTTTAGGAGCCATTTAGAAAACATAAGAAATGAATACCCCTCCTAGACAATTCTGTGACGAATCAATTATCTTATCTAAAACACACCACACAGGAATTGCTACACAAGAATACGAGAAAACCTGTTTTTGACTTGAAGGAATTTGCTCTGCAACTAAACTGATTTGCTCTGTATCTGAAGAAAAAAGCTCTGCATCTGCTCCTCTGCAAAATTCTTTAAAAGATATCTTCACCCGGTGGATAGGAAATCAAATATTGTACTCAGGGCCTTAACTACTACATTGATTCCGCATGCTTCGGCCGTCCCTTCAAAATTGAATTCATATGAGAATTCATATTTTTCGCTCCAACGGGTCACAACGTTCCTGCAAGTGTTTCATTTTGCTCTTTCGCAACTTCATGAAACATAACTATCGGGTAGCTTGGTCCTGCGAAATAGTGCCGACCGTTCGATCAAAAGAAACTTGATCGAGCGTTAGATTAACTAATAGCTTTGGCTCCGCGCTAGGTCTCACTTCTCTATTGGCTATATAATACCATGTGGTGCCCAACCATTGGCGTTGGAATTTCCTTCGCATTCAACTTAATACTGGCTGCATGTCTTTCTTTTATACCGCTGGTTCCACCTTGGCGGGCCCACAACTTTCTTCTAAGACCACGTGTCGCTGGACACGTTGCCATCTATCACGACACATGGATGGCTCTTGTTCACTCTTGCTATTTCGCGGGGTATAAAGAACGAGCTTCTTACCCTTGCGAAATAGTGCGGGTCGTCAGATCATCTTTTAAGTGATCAGCATTTAACCATCTGAAAAGGCTTTTGGGAGGGGTGGGCCCGCTGACTCACTGTGAACACCTAGTGTCCAATCACCTTCGGAGCTGACTTGTCACTTTTTGATACGCCAAGAGAAAGCCACTGGGCTTCAATTTATTCTGGACAGCTGTATTGGCCAGGTCATTTCCTAACTGCGACCTAACTCACCTCTGGGGCCCGCCTTTTAGCCTTTAATCCTGACCCGCTGACTGTTGTGACTTGTGCCGCGTGCCGCCATTTTACTTGCTATCATCAACCAGCTAGACCGTCTATGTGGCATGCCATGTCATTTTCGCAACTTCACTGGTTTTAAACTACGCGCAACGTTGTATGTCCGCCGATTACATCGTTGGTCGAAAGCTTGGTATTCGTCGTAATTTTGACGATGATAATTTTTATTAAAAAAAACTAATTATTATCGATGTTGGCGTCTCCTTCCTTTGATGGCTCTTTTATATCGATGAGACATCATTGGGTCTCATTGATACCTTTTGAATTCAAATCGATGAGACCCAACGATGTCTCATCGATATAAAAGAGCCATCGAAGGAAGGAAATGCCGATGAATTCCAGAAAGGACTCACCGAAGATAATAACTTCATCGACAAATGATATCAAAGAAAGCAGAGAGGGTCTTCATCGACGGGAAAAGTTCTTGAGTAAATAATACTATCAGTGCAACATAAAAAGGACCCACTGAAAGGAGCGTTTTCATCGAAAGAATAATATCGATCAGACAAAAGGAAGCTACATCGATAAAAGATATCGATGAGGATATAGGTTTCGAGGAGTTTAAAAGGCATGTTCTCAATATGCGTGGTTTTGCCAATGTAACTTTATTGGTGAGATAATAGACTCATTCATCGATGGGGCATAGTGATATCGATGAAAGAAGTATTTTGATGGAAAAATAAAGGAGGACACCAAATCCCAAGGTTTCTTTGACATAAGATCCGATGGATATCAAATATGTTTCGATGAGGAGACAACCATACTGCCTGAATATAGTATTTCAACGAAGGGAAAAAATACTTGATCGAAGTAATATTCAAAACAAAAGTATTGTCGATAGAAACAAATGATTGAAAGACATATCCTCATCAAAATGATTATTCATTGCCACGAAAATCAGAAACAAATCCCACGAAAGGTCACATCGCCATTAAATTTGAATGTGTGCCCAAGTGACCGTTGTCCAAAATGGCCATTACTAACTGATTAAATACACCATAAGTAGTGGATCAACATCAAAGGACACAGCATTAAGTAATTCACAGGCGACAAACTGAAAGTAGGAATTGGGCGAATTCACAGATAAAGCTCAGTAATTCCAAGTAAGTTGTTTGCACACAGACCTCTTTTTTTAAATTCAAATGGAATCATCATCTAAAACTAATAAGACCAGAAAGGGAAAAGAACCTATCGTTGTAGAAGAAAAACCTAAAAGACAATAAAGGGAAGGGTGTTCTTTGGCCCAGGACCTGATTGACCAGTGCCCATCATCCAGTTTGAGGTCCAAGAAGATTAGAGCTGACGAGGAAGACCTGGAGGACTAGTTTGAGGATCTTGGAGACATATGGACAAAATTGAGGGGGTATGAATTATTCATATATAGGTACAATAGAAGAGTTTCCCCTCAACCTATCAACAATTTGTGGTGATTGAACTTAGGAAGGTTAGTTGTGGCTAATGTATTCATGAATGTGGAGCTCATGAAGGCATTGGCAAACAATTATGACCCTAAAACCAAGACCATATATAACTACATGGGTGAGCTAATTCTTGCAATCAAAAAGGAGGTTATTGACATTGTGTTCAAGTTGGATTGGGGATTTGAAGAGTTGATTGACCTCAAGAAGCTAACAAGTGAATATTTTAACCTAGAGCACATTTACAAAACGTGGAGACTCCCTATACATAGACCTAGGAATGCAGGGTCCTTAGTGCCACTAGGTCAGGATGACAAAGCTCCCTATGATGTTAACTCTTTCCATCCATATTTCAAGTATACCTATTACTGTGTTGCCCAAGTGCTAGGGATAAAAGCCCATCCTTTGATGGATATTGCAGCCATGGTCATTTGTTCCGATTTGCAGTCTAAGGACCCCCACTTCTTTGATTTTTCTGCTTATTTGGTTGAGGTTTTGAATCATGGGTTAGAAAAGTTAAAGGGGGATGTCATCAATGTTCATTTCAAGCATTATTCCTTACTTATGCATATGCTATTGTATGTGGGCCAAGATGAAGGGTTATGGCCAGAAGAGTTATGTGTCAGGACATATGACAATGCTGGGATGCAAAAACCAGTGCAACTATGGGTTTCTTCATGGGACCAAAGGTATGTGAATAATCAATATTGGCATTTTGAGGATTTATTTGTCAAGCCATTATATAGACTATTGGGATGCCCATGCGATCATGCCCTTGCACCAAAGGTTCAAAGATTCCTAAGACCAAAAGATTTCATTCAAGATCCCTCAATTGAACACAATTGGGGAGATTGGTATTGTTTTTTAGAATGCACACAAGTCAGGGTATACGGGTTCGAAGGGAGACCATACTTACTACCACTTACAGTCCCTAATAGAGTGGCTTGTCTGGAAATTGTGAGGCAATTGTCAATAGTGAGTACAGAACATCTGACAAGCCATGGGAAACAATCAATTGTACCTGGGTTGTTAGTATTTTTTAGATTTTATTGTGAAAATTTCAAAGAGTCATGGCCTGCTGCACACAAAATTGGATTACTATGGCATGGCTATGGGGGATCCAAGGCCCAATTTTGATCCTGAAGGATATATAAGGATAGCCCGGTCATCACAAAAGCTAAAGGTTGGAGAGCATAAATCTTACCTACCAGATGACCTCATTAAGAACATTGGCAGAGAAGAGGCCAGAGTGAAGCGAATAAAGTTTGAGAAAGCAATGCAAGCTTATAAATGGAATCTTTTTAGAAGGAAAATGGATGAGAATGTGCTACAAAGATTGAAGACCCCTTGGAGTTGGCCAACAAACTTGTGGAGCATGAATTGGAAATACTTGAGGGAGTCCCGCCTCATGTTTTTAAGGATTACATTGATACTAGTAGGAATACAGAGCCTTTGGCTCATATGTCTCTTGCTTCCACATCTGGCATCATTCCATTCACTCCTCGAGAGGAATACCCCCTAGTTATGAAGAGGATACACTGATAGACTTGGCAATAAGACAATTGAATGTCTGAGAAGTGGCTGACATCAGATTCCTAGAGCATGAGGATTTCACTGCTGATAGTGACTTCATTGCTTCCAAGGAGTTCACTGCATTCCTCTGTCAACATAAAGGATCTCAAATTAGGAATAACATGAGAAATAGTGAAGAAGAGAAGCAGCTTCAAAAGTTACAAGAGGAGATGGATCTTGTGATGACAGAAATGACACCTGAAAAGGGAAGACAATTGCTTAAGGAAACTGGTGTGCTATTATACTCTGGATGGGACATGAACTCTACCTTGTTGTTTGATGGATTCCTCAAGAAATAGGACCCAAGTAGGAAAATGATGCCAAAAGAGATTGATAAACTCTTTAGAGGATCAGGATATGATCCAGATTAGAAGGCTCTTCTACAGTGGGCTATCTATCCCAAAGATAAAAGACCTATATTGGTTGATACAAAAGAAGCTTTTGGACATTTGATGGTGTAGCAGGTTGGAAAGACTGACCCTAGAACAACTGCCAAACTAAATTTGGATGTTGCTAAACTGAACCAAGATCAGATAGAGTTTCTGGTCCGAGAAAATTCTACATACAAAAGCCTATATGAGAAAACCGATGAAGAAAACAGAGGTTGCAAGCAAGATTGCTTCAGATTGATACACGTACCAGTCAAACAGGGATGACATACGGTGTTGAAAGAGATGCCATGTATGCCTTGACAGACACTATGTATTGGAGGAACAGGGCCGAAAAGGCATCTCGACAAGTAGAAAAGGTACAACAAAAGATGGATAAGTTGATTCTGGAGATCATTGAACATAGGTTCAGAAGTATGATGCAAGTTGCAGAAATCTATTGGAAAACATAAACTGGAACAGTCAGATCTTTGAAAGAGCATGAAAGGCTTAGGTCTCAGTTGGAAGACATGATGAATGACAACAGTCCGATTAATCCATGTGAGAAAATTGAAGCCGAGGCTTACTTGAAGTCCCATGATGAACTAGCAAATCAATTAAGGAAAGAGCTTCAGAGGCTGGACGATGGGAATACCCCTAGGGTGACCTCTTTTTATAGTAATGGTGAGTTAGTATCGTTGGAACAGTGGAAACAAGAGTTCAGTGATGAGAAGAATCGAGCTGTAGCAGAGCTGGATCGGGACAAAGAATTGTCACTCTGTGTTAACCATATTCTATCCAATCATTTCCAGATAGAAAGCGACATGAGGACACTAAACAATGGCATTCTAATGTATAACGATGATAAGTACATTGAACACATAGGAATGTTGAACTTGTTTATCTCCCAGTTTGTTAACAAAAGTGCTAATTAATAGTTATGTGTTGAAAAGCCACAATGCTTGGTGACAATGTATACCCTCATATAAATGAGGGAAATTTTGTAACAATAAGGATCATTTGAGAAGAAGTAGAATATAGCCTCAGGCTTACTATTGTACCATTTTATGAACATACATAATATAATCAGTCATCTTTCCTTTGTGTATATGTTGTGGATTATTACATCTTTCTGTAGGCAGTTGCTTGTGATATTATCTAAAGGAGATAAGGTTACTTGCGTTCTTCTAGTAAAAGTCTATGTTTCATATTGTGGATTTGAATAAAATATTTACTTGCGAATATAGTTTTGCATATAGTGCGCCTGCATATTATCTCAACCATGGTGCGCCTGCATATGTATATAGTTTTGTTTATAGGTGGAAAGCCTAAGGTTTAATGTCAAACTTGGTTGCTCTGATACCATATGTAATATTCCATTAATTCTATACTTAAAGAAAATAAATTGTGATATATATTAAGATAAAAAAATTGAGCATTTCAAAATAAAACATAACTACTTCAGTTGAAGGAGAATACTAACTGAAAATTTTCTTCAACATAATAAGAATCTAACTAATTTATCTAAAAGGAAGGTAATCTTTTAATGATAAAAAAAATTGAACAAATATTATTAAGCTAATCAATATGAGAAAGGAATTCAAATGGCCAGTTTCATCACTTAGATAAAGCATCACCATCTTGGCCAAGGTTTTAACATTGCAAGCACCAATGCATTGTTAGTGTTCACCTCCCTTGCTCGACTTGTACATCTAATTCTTAAGCTCAACAAACTTAATAGTTACCAACCATCTAAACAAGCCATATGCTTAATGTGTACTAATAATAATGGTTATTAATGACCATCATATGATAAATATCATACACTTGAGCCAACTAACTCACTGGTTTACTAACCAACTATCTAGCGAACTGCTTAATGTCTACTAAGAATAATGGTCATAAATGACCATCATAAGATAATTAACATATACCTGAGTCAGTTGATTCATTCATTACAGAACTTCTAGGTTTAGCTGATCCAATTCGTTACATAACAGTCTCATGTTTACTAACATTAACAGTTTACAAGGACCTTCATGAGATCGTGACATAACCTAACAAGCCAACTGCTACAAATCCCCTATCTCTAACAAGCTTCAACTATCATCATGGAATTAAACCTAATACAACATTGGTTCCCTTATTTAGCTAAATTAACACATCATATTATGACTCAACAAAAAATACGGTTCTAATATATTTTTTGTCTTTCTATATTCCCAAAAGTATGCATCTAATTGATGATAAGAATCCTTCTTCAGGTCTTGCAACCATGGAGACTGGTTATAATCTGATTATAAGCAATGTGCATTGATTCCAGGATGAGCCATATTCAGTTGAACTATGAGTTAAGAGTGGAAAAAAATAAACATAGAATAGCTACAAATTATAGCAAGGTATTGTGACTATAAGATAGAAACCATCCTAGGAACCTCCAATATATCAAAAGTTGAGAAAGTAGCAAGCTTACTGTACAAAGATAGTGATCACTATAAAGTTGCAGTCAAGTTCAAAGCATTGATTTGTGGGAACAAAGGGTTTCATATGGGGATAGAGTAGTCTCATGAAATATCATGACAATCATAATCATAATCTAAAGAGTAGTCAAATCTTCAAGATAGATTGGTGATAGTGCAGTCATTCTATTGAGCATCAAATCTGAATTAAGTAAAATATCTTGATTTGAGAAATTAAATCATAGAAGCCATCTCTCTTTGGAAGAAATCATCATTTTCATAAATACTGTAATAACCCATAAGTTATCGAACAAGTCTAAAAGCATTCTATCGAAGTATCTAAGATTCAAACAGTATCGATGAGACCCAATGATGTCTCGTCGATATAAAAGGGGCATCGAAGAAAGAAAACACTGATCAACTTTAGAAAGGACTCATCGAAGATAGTAACTCCATCTATAAAAGATATCGAGGAAAGTGGAGATGGTTCTCATCGACAAGAAAAGGTCTTCGAGGATATAACACTATCGGTGCAAAAAGACTCACCAAAAGAGATGGTCCCACCAATAAAAGGTATCGAAGAAAACAGAGGTGGCCCCCACCGATGAGAAAAGGCTTTCAAAGAAACAATATCATCAATGCAAGATAAAGAAGATTCATCGGAAGAAGCATTCTCATCGAAAAAGTGATATCAATAAAATAGAAGAAAACTACATCAATGAATGATATCGATAAGGATATGAGTTTCAATGGGAGGACAAAAGAAGTCACCGAAGTCCAAAGTCTCTTCGACATGAAACCTGGCAGATAGCAAAAATATTTCGATGAGAATATGAGTTTCGAGGAGACTAAAAGGCATGTCTCCGATACACATGGTTTCATCGATACAACTTTATTGGTGGAAGACAACAAAGAGAGGATAAAAGGGGCTTCAGTGAGACAACAGACCCATTCATCGAAGGAGCATAGTGATATCGATGGAAAAAGCATTTTGATGGAAAACTAAAGGAAGTCACCGAAGCCCAGGGTTTCTTCGACATAAAAAGGGATCGATGGATACCAGATAGGTATCGATGAGGATATGACAATACTCAATTTGTTTATCTTCCAGTTTGTTAAACAAAAAATTTTGGTTACCGGTTATATGTTGAAAAGCCACAACGCTTGGTAATAATGTAACTGACAGACTCATCGAGAGGTGGTGGGTTTAAAAATTGTCTCATAAGTTTACACAATAAGTCCTAAAGAAATATAAAGACTCTATAGCCCAAACAACGAAGAAAGGCACTGGTCATCTATATAATACAATTCATCAGTTCACATTTCATTTTAAAGCAATAGGAGTAGCTGAGTAGGAAATATAGAGTAGACTATAAATAGTGTATATACATAAATTTCAAGCACAGAAATTGAATAATTTTTACAACAACAATCTTGAACTCATCTGCTATATCTCCATCCTGGCAATTTATGCCATTCTGAGATGCATTAGGTTAGTCTCAGTCACTACAACACAATTTGCAACATGCATTAGGAGTTGTCCTCCTTACAAATAGTGCAACATTAGAAAGGTATTATCAAAGATACAACCACAATTCAAAGAGGAAGCTTACAAAGATAAGACAAAGCTAGGTACAATCATAAGTAAAGGCAAATTCATAGTTGAAACTTAGTCCAAAATAGTGAAGAAGTGCAACAAATGACATGAGAAGTCTAAAGAAGTATTATAGCAATCATGAGTCAAGGATTAATGAAGAGATTTTTTGCATCCATGATACAATCCTTAAAAGCATCCATGATACAATCTCAAACACACTTTTTACCGTTCTCTTGGTGATTGTGCCCAATTGTGTATGTCTTGCTTATGTATGAAAATGGCATTTTGCAGCTTTCCACCGACCATGTATTTGAGATGTCTTTGATTTAGATATGGCATGAGCTTAGTCGTAGAGTGAGACTAGGGAGTTGGACCATCTCAACCATGGTGAGCCTACATATGTATATAGTTTTGTGTATTCATCAAAGATTTTCATTTAATTTTAATCAACTAAAGAGCAATATTCATCACTTACAAGTAATAAAAAAATTTACAAGGATGAGGCATATTCATTACTTACAAGTAATAAAAAAACTTACAAGGATGAGGCATATTCATAACTTTTGCAATCCTACCTTGGATATCAACACTAGAAGCAACTCATATTGTTTGTGTACAGACAAGACAATATGAGAGTTCATTATACCCAACAACTTGTGGTGTTGTTGTTCGTGTTGGCTTTGTTGGACCCTGCAATTAAGATTCAATATACATTATTCAATAAGATTAACTATGCAACATAATGAAATATTGAAAAGTGTGTTACCTTGTTGAGATTCTCTTGGTTTCGAGAATAGTTTAATATTCTCTACTTAATAGGGCCAACCACGTGAAGGTGGAAGCTCATTTGGCCCCTCCCCCCCCCCTAACATCACTCTAAATTCCCCATTAACATCTTATAACATTCATTCATTAATTCTTTCTACCATTAATAAAATATAGCATTCATTCATTAATATCACATAACGTTCATTAACACATAACATTGATTAACATTAATTAACACGCAACATTTATCAATATTAATTAACACATATCATCCATAACCATTAATTAGCACATAATTACATTCACTAACACATAAAAATCAGTCATTATCAAATAAGTTAGATTACAATCATTTCTTTCTTTGTTTTTTCTTTGAAGCTATGAAAAGACTAAGTGGAACATTGGTTTCTTCATCATTTCCCCCCTCTGCAGATGTTCTGCCAACTACTCGTGATCTCAATGTATGCCTAGTCCTATACTGAGGACGAGGACACTGAAGCGAAGGGGGGTCCTCTACAAGAACAAAGAAATGGGTTAAATTAAAAAAAAATTATTATTATTGTTACAAGTATTTCATTAATTTAGAGAACATAATTGTTGTGCTCTTTAAATGATGGGGCCACATCATTTTTTGTAGCCTCAACCTCAACATGTTGAACACCCTCTAGATCTATTGGAGTTGAAATACTAAAGGCTACATTAATGCTAAACACCAATTGAAATTATATTTGTTTAAATAAATAACAATGGTCCTCTTTACCTGAGTGGGGAACATCATGTTCTTGAGGTTGTGTACCCAGATCATGCTCCACTTGCTCACCATCGACTACATGCTCTAAAATATTAACAAAAAAGGTTACATTAATTACTACTTTAATTACAAATTAAGATGTTTAATTGTATTAATAGCTAAATAAATAAATTTGAATAGCAAATGAATACCTCCACTACTGGGATGTACATCTAGACCTTCATGTGCAGGTGGTGTTTCACAATTAGCAGGCTGCATTCCAATGACATGCACATTGTTATCATTGCTTTCTTATTTAAAACAAATATAGTCACTTTATGTTGGAACTCAACATCAATTAGATTATTGGTAAAGTATTCAATTTGAAACAAATTCCATTTACCATATTTACCTGTGTGATAGATGCACTCGAATGTTGTGTATGCCCACTCAATTCTCGTAGCCAATCAACCATGGGTGAATAGCCTTGCTGGTAGGCAATTCTCTTGTCATCTTCTGTGGGCACTCTATTGAATTCAGAGCCCTGCATTTTTGCTTGGTACCATGAATTTTGCTTTCATTGTTTGATAAAAAAAAACATTTGTAATTTATTAATATTTTGATGCAATATTTCGTTTACATGAGATACTTACAATTCGTGTAGCAAGTTTCATGTAACCACTAGAGTCGAGTTTGTGTTGCTTGTGCTTTTCTTGCCTTACCTTGGTTGCCTTGACGTGTCACTCAGTCTATAAAATGTTTGAAATATGTTAGATTATATAAACATATAGAGTAATTAATTAGTAGATAATTACATTCAAAATAGTATCATGTACCTTCTTCTGGCATCTAGTGGTGTATTTCCTTTTTTCCTTTCAGTTCTCTCCTTGGCATCCAAAATTAGGTCCTTCCACTCCCTCTCTGGAATCATGGGGGGATGCTCATACTTTAGGTTCCTCTCTAAATGGGTCCTGTATTGGTCCCTCACATACTTTAGGTATGTGCCAGCTTTTTCAAGGAGCTTGGTTTTGTCAAAGGTGTCATTTCCAAACCACTCAACCATTTGGTTTTTCAATTCATCTTTTAACCTTTTTTCTTGGTCATTCCACCTTTTAAAGCAAAAACAAACCTGTTAGATTCAGAAATGAACTGAAGCTACATTTATTACACTTCAAGAAATGGATCAAAGGAAAACTATTCCAGCAATGATATGAAATCAAAAGTGGATAAGGGTTAGTTCACATATGATGTACCACCTTTTACGTATGATGGGCCCAAATATCTGCAATGCAATGTCACTAAGATGTTTATAGAAAATATCATTGCCTACAAAAAATTCATGGGATCATTAGTCCAAAATGAGTGATCATAAAGTAAATTACAATTAGAGTATATATAATAATAATTTTAAAGTACCTGGAACCTTTTGTATCTTTAAGGGAAGCATTTCTTTGTCGCTCACCACCAATGTGGCCTGCAACGTTCCCATACTAGCAATACGAGAAGATCCAGGAAATGATGGTATGTTATCAGCAATAGTCACCTCTGGCACATCCTCATGTGCATCTCCTCCTACAAAAAATGAATCCACTATGAAATGGCATTAGAATTCAAGAAAGAACACTTGAAGGGAAATAAACACATGACAGAAGATAGAGAAAAAGAGGGATCTACCAATAGTGGGTGGGCCAATATGACGTGAACTAGAGGATGTGTGCATGCTACATGTTGCCGACATTGCAGTCGGTAATACAGGTGAGGGTGACCTCTGATGAGGCGGTGGCGACATTTGCACAGTAACATTGACAACACCTAAAGAATAATACATTAAATATATCAAACATTAAATATATGAAAAGTGCAAGAATTGTAAACAAGGATGAACCTTTATTTTGAAAATTGACAGTATCAAGTATGATGTGTTTTGGGTACTCAGAGTGATAAGCCAAGAAAGTGATAATACAAGAAAATCGTCATCACTTGAAGATCTTGCAACACCCTGATCGTGGGAACGACTTTCATGAGGGTGGATAAATTGCTGTAAAAATAATACGTACATATTTTAGTTAATGACATAAAAGAGAATAAAATATAACCATTATTAAATTTTTGTTATAATTAAAGCTTTCATTACTGCTTACTTGCAAGTTTTTTGCTATCTTAAACAATAATTCCACCCTCTGTCGTATCTCATCAGTGGTAGGATGCACGCCTGCCAAAGAAACAATCTCTTTTCGAATTTTTATAAGAGGCATTTTAAAGAATTTCACAAGGTCTGTGGGATCTTCAGGGTCATCATTGCTTAACCCTAATGATTTCACATCCATAGAAAGGTGCTCATGTACTACAACTCCCTTTCCCTTTTCCCGAACATCTGTCTATGTCAAGAATATCATTAACAATTACAAAATTAGTATAAATCACTCAAAAGAGAACATAATAATGTAACAGTATGCTTCTATCTAATTTTTACAATTACAATGAGGTTTACCTACTCGGTAGAAGTGTCGCAAGCTACATCTCTATCTGCGATATGTGATGGATCCATGTCGGCCTGTGACAAAGAAAAAATATAAGAAACATTAGTGAAATTACATAGTACACAACATGAACAACATGAACTTTGTAGACAAAAAGAGTATTAAATAATAAAAAGATGTTGTCATCAAAATCATTGTAGTTTTTTTAATTCCTTACCTTTACTTTATGTAGACTATGCAGGATCCTCAACTAAATGGTTGATGATGTCTGTAGTCAACGACCTGTTCCCACCAAGGGTGAAAACATCACACAAGGACTATACCTAAAATTAACACCATCAATTGAGCATCATAAGCATTACTACATTTGTAAGTTGATAAACAATAAATACATACGTATCATAAGCATCAGAAGCATCACATGATGTGTCATCATATATGTAATTGAGCATCACAATTACCATCACATATCATGTGTCATCATAAACATGTAATCCATCACATATGTATCATAAATCACCATCCATCACATAGGTAATAAACAATCCACATCCTATAAATAAACACACAGTTCAAAAAATGTCAAATGCATCATCATAAACATGTGATCCAACACATATGTATTTTAAATCAACATCCATCACATAGCTAATAAAAATCCAATTTCCATAAATAAAAATAGTTTAAAAATTGTCACATAAATAGTCATTCTCCCTATCTCCATCTCCATATTAAAAGGTGCATCATGAATTAATTATGTAATGGCATTATAATTTGAAACATAATGAATTAATTATGTAAAAAAAATTCTATGAAGAAGTCAATATTAAATACATAATATACTAATCGCATACCTCATACATTTCATTCTTCATCATCATGAACATCAAGGTCATCATCGCCAACATCATCATCATCATCATCATCATCATCATCATCATCATCATCATCATCATCATCATCATCATCATCATCATCATCATCATCATCGTCATCGTCATCGTCATCATCATCATCATCATCATCATCATTATCATTATCATCATCATCATCATCATCATCATCCTCCTCATCGTCGTCATCGCCGTCCTCATAATCATCACCATCACCATCACCATCACCATCACCATCACCATCACCATCACCATCACCATCACCACCATCACCATCACCATCACCATCACCGTCATCATCATCATCTTCTTCTTCTTCTTCTTCTTCTTCTTGTTCTTCTTCATCGTCATTGAGAAACTGTCGATCGTGATCATCATCCACTTCATCCTCTACTTCTTCAGTATCTTCTTCTTCGGTATCTTCTTCTTCCATCACATTATACTTTATCAGCCTTCCTCTTGGATCATGTCTAACAACAAATGACCAACCCGATTTATGTGGAACCTCTGAGTAAAATACTTGCTCACATTGGCTTGGAAGAACATAGGGCTCATCCCCAACTGGTTCAAATGACCTTGTATTTAGCATTATAAAACCATTATCATGTTCAATAATAGTTCTATCGAGATCATTTTTATTCAATCGTAGCCTGTACCATTTGACGACGAACAAACTAATTTGAAGGAATTAAGTCACACTCAAGTATATAATCCAAAATTCCACAATATCGATTTTGAGACTGTTGAGGATGAATGTCATTTCTTGATGAAATATTTGTCACCTCAAAGACTGCAGTGATGCCAGAATCACAATTTTTCTTCGTGTCATCCAACTTTTTTATGTGAAATTTATTACCATAGCAGCAAATAGCATTGTGGTGTTTGACCTGCAATATGTCAAACATGTAAAATTTATTGTATTATGTTTTGATAAACATATGGGTGATTAATAAATTTATACGTACCTGTTTATCTCTTAAAGCATATGCTAAATCAATTTCCCTTTGCATAACATTGGAATCTCCATTACGATGTGCTTCTTTAACCAATGAAGCCACACCTTCCCATGTTAACGTGTGTCCAGAATGTTGACAATGTTCAATCCATACTATCATCCAATCAAGATTGTTTGCAATATACAAATGTAGTGCATCCCGCTCTCGACCAACTATACAAAAAATAAATAGATGTCTTACAATCGATGTATTTTGAAGATTAAGAATTAATTAACTACAATAACATCTTATAATTACCTCTCACTTTCCTCAATCTACCTTTCCCCATCAAGTACTCCCCTTCGAATTTGTTAATGGTGTTGGGATCCCAAATGCGATCCATGTGGATCTTTGCTGCAAACTTAGGAAGATATTCAGAAATGTACACCATAGTCTGGTATACCATATATCCCTCCACCATAGAACCCTCAGGATGTGCTCTTTGTCGAACCAAATCCTTAAAAAATTTCAAGTGCCTCTCAACTATCCACATTGACCTAGTGTGTACAAGTCCACACAATTCAATCTCCTCAACTTGGTGTATGAGGTAGTGTTCTTGTGCATTGAAAAAAGCTGGAGGTAGACACTTTTGCATTTCACACATTAAATGAGGAATTTTTCTCTTCCAATATTTTATATCGTCTTTATGGATTTCTTTACATGACAACCACCTACAAGGTATTCAAGATGCAAAAAAAAATATTACATAAGAAGTAAAACAAATCGCAAATATAATATCTATACAATGAACTAAACAAATATCACTACTTACCTCATGTATTTTCCAAGATCATATATGACTTGCTTGACATTATTGTCGAAGTCGTTTGGGAGAGATAGAGGTAGAATGTACTACAACAATTATAAAATTATCTTTTCATTTTTTTGTAACATAATGAAAAGTACACGTACGCGCAGTACTTAAATACATATTAAAAACACAAGAACATGAATTACCTTAATGAAGGTATGCCAATCATGCATTTTCAGCCCTGGCCCAAATTCACTTTTCTTTGATATGAGATTGTTCATGTTTGCAGCAAATCCCGTGGGAAATCAAATTTTTCATATGACTTCTTTTATAGCATTGCTTTGCTGGTCCGTTAATAACCAAGGGAGCTCACTTATATTAATCTGGTCTCCATGGCTATTTGATTGAATGACATTTATCATTGCATGATTGGAATCCTGAATGTCACTACATATTTTAACAATTTTTTCTTTGTCACACCTTCCATCCAATATTTTCCATACTATCTCTGTTATATTCTTTCCAATATGCATACTATCAAACAAATGAAAAATTTGTAACTACTCGTAGTAGGGCAACCTACTAAATTGTTGAGGATAACTTTTTATTCCCTTAGGAAGGTGGTCATTTATGCCTTCACGACCTTCATGATCATCAATCACATCATCATTAAACAAAACAAAATAGAAAAGATGTTTTATGACAAACCAATAGATGGAATGGCATTACCTTGACGATTAATTCTATTATTTTCCAACTTCCATAGGTGAGGTGTTATTCTTCATGGCTTTGATGTATTTTCTTCTTTCCCATTGAAAAGATGTTTTTTCATTATTTCAATACTTATGATTTTTGTGGAGAAAGTGCCTATACTCATCAAACACCTGCTTTCCTAAACTTTTTGAATGACGAGATTTCATCTTTGGACCACAAACAGGACATGCAAATTTTCCCTTTGTTTGAAGACCTACAAGATAATGTATAATTGGATTAAATATGATAATTTTTTGAATTATAATGTTTATGCACAACTTAAACACTATAACATACTACAAAAATGTGTTAGCCCCGGGGCATCATGTATTGTCCATAGAAGCATCGCATGGAATTGAAATTGTCTTTGTCCTATTGGTCTAGAGACGTCATACATAGTGACGCCATTCCATAACTCTAGCAACTCATCGATAAGAGGCTCAATATATACATTCATATCTTTAACTTGGTACTTACCTAATCGAATGAACAAAAACATTACATAATTATTATGACCATTTTACTGCAATATTTATAATTAAATTTAGATGACTATATTTAAATTATAAAATACCTGGAACAATCATTGCCAACATTATGTGCTCCCTCTTTATTGACATCCATGGAGGAATTTTATTGTTGATAACAAAAATAGGCCACACTGAGTAAACAGATCTCATCTCTCCAAATGGATTGACACCGTCCACTACCAATGAAAGCCTGAGATTATGAGGTTCTTCTTTAAATTGTGGCCACTTTTCCTCTATGTCCATAAATGTTGAACCATCTGCAGGCATTCGAATAATGTCATCTCTACTTCTATTGCGTGCATGGTAATCCATAAATTGTGCCAAGCTAGTGCACTTGAATAATCGTTGCATACGTGGAATAATGGGAATATAGCGAAGAACCTTGCGAGGAACCCTTTTGTTATTTGATCTGTTCGATATCTACTGATATGATATTTAGGGCATTCAGTTCAAAATTCATGTTGTTTGTGATATATAATATGATCATTGGGACAAGCATCTATTGTTTGATACTCCATGCCAATATCTTTCATAATGGCAGATAATTCTCGGTATGAGTGAGGTAGAATATTTTATGGTGGTAACAAAAACTCACCTATCAATCTACAGCAAAAAAATATAATTTGTTATAATAAAGAATATTAATGGTACAACATGATTCACAGTTTATTATGACATATATGACATACCTTAACATACGTGACATTGTTATGTTGGATAAACCATTTATAACCTTCAAGTTCACCAACAACAATACACTGGAGAGAAGAGTTGCCTGCGAGCCTTTGTAAAGGGCCTCAGATGCCTTCTCAAGTAGAGGGACATCATGAACAACATCAAGGTCATCTTCATCATCATGATCAACTATGCGAGTACTAAATGAGTCATGGATCAATGTATTTGTACCATCATCTTCCATGGGATCATTATCTTTAGCTTCGATATTCACACCTCCATGTTCGTCCACTTCAAAAACCATATTCTTAGGGTTGTGTTGATCCATACCATGTGCTCTGGGGTGCTTGACCTATATAAAATTGATAAACATAAATAAACCATGATCATGATCTCATCATCACATGATTTATTATGTATATAAATGGTCACCACGATATAATGAAAAAATTACCAATGGATGATAATCATGTCCACCTTCAATGTGACCATGCAACCTACAATGTTTCTTTGTTGTTTTGATTAGAAGTCTTCTAGTCTTTAATCCCTTACAAATTTTGCATGGACAATAACATTTTCCATCACCTTTTCTTTTCAAGTCAGACCACAATCTATCAATTGTCTCCTTATTTTGTTGTTCGTTGATATTGTCTGACATGGTCTTTCTTCACAGGCAAGAAAATAGAAATTATCATCATTGAATAGAGCATCTTATTGAATTTAGATTTCTAGTTTTCTTATGGTACATCACACAACATGGAAAACAAGAAATACTCAATAAATAATAGGATTCATTGATCTAGTATTATCACAATCTCACTTGGCCTTCAATATTTTCTCCTCCTAACACTATTTATCCATTACCTATCAAGTACAGAACTCTAAAACCCGTGGCTATTAAAATACATAAGACAACATTGTAGCATCTTATAATCATCTATTATAAAACCAAAGCACTTGGGAGTGATTCTTTTGTTTGTCATAGTCCAGGAAAACGGTGTCTACTGGAGCCTTGAATAACTGACTAGAAAGATTTTTAATTCCTTTTCTTTTTCCTTCTGATTTTTTCACTGTCACTTCCATCCTCTGATTCAGATGCCCTCGACCTTTTCTTTCTTCTTGTTTTTTCATACTCATAGTCATGCTTTGAATTATTTTTCTTTCTTGGTGACTCCTTACTGCTCTCACTATCAGTTTCACTCTTAGAATTTGAGTCTGATGTATCAGAATCTGACGAACCTGATGAACTAGAAGAATCATCATTAGAGGTAGATTCATCTGACACAGGAATAGACTTTTGCTGCTCTGGAATGATGTTCTTGATGTTAGATGCATTTACCTTGTTTACTAACCCATTGATACTCTTCTGAAGGGCATCCCATGTCATGCACTAGTATTCCACACTGCTCTTGTCTTCCACATCTTTCATCATTCGAGCCAGCTTAAATGGGGGAATGTAAACACCCCCCTTCTTCCAACACCCTTCTCAGCTCCTCTTACAACACCTTTGCCATTCCCATTCTGAGATGGAGCAGACACAACACCAAAATTTTTCACTTCCACTGCCTCTCTATCCCTCTTGTTTCCAGAAGCCCCTTTACCACTTAATTCATGCTTATTTCTGTACATAAACCCATTAGGAAGCATGATTTTTTGCATATAAGCTTGCCCAAATATTTTACAGTTATTTTTCATCAAGATTCCCTCAGGAGCTGGTAGATCCTACTTCCATACTTTAATTCTATTTTCTCAAAGGACAATCCTAAAAATCCATGCATTGCAAACAACTTTTTACACCTTTGTTGGTTGTGGTGGCATCACAGAGAGTTTACATCAATAAATGAAGAACATGCCAATGCTTTTAATGCAGCAGTAGAAGTCTATCTCTTATTCAATATCTCTAGTGAAACCCCCATGATCTTTTGTTGGAGTAGAATTTGTTATATTCTAGAAAGGGTCTTGTCCTTTGTTGATGTGATATTCATCTACCTCAAGAAATAACTATTCTTTTCTCCAACAAGAAGTGGAACTAAATGAAGATCTAGCACCATGAAATGAATCCTCAAAAGGATTACTATAGTTAGTTTTGGTAGATAATTATCTGGGTAAAATACTAATGTGGCTTTAGGAAACATTATGTACTATCTTAGCATACTCTAACAACTTTAGTGTGACATACTACATCCAATTAAGTCTCCATCGATATCTCTATTGTGTTTATGGATTGGGATTCAATGTACTCTTTTTATACATAGATTTTACTTTCAACTGAGGAGGTTTGTATGTACTTACTTGTCTTTCAATTGTATTCCTATTTTAAGAATTTCTTCTATCAACAAATCATTTGTTGTAAGTTGTACAAGTGGAAGCTTGAATATGCCTTCCATGCTAGCCTTGTTGATACGTTCAACACCATCTTGTGCAAAAAATCTTTAGAACTCCACTATTTCATTGAAGAGTGAGTAGTAGGGACAATCTAGGACACTTAAAGAGGTTTTGCAAGAGAGATAAATAGACCTAAATATTATGGCTTAATAATGATCAATAGGTAAACAGATAAGAAACTCTCAATATCAAAATGACTTTCTCAATTGTCTTTACTAGAAATGGATAGATCTGCTAATAATGGCTTTATGACTGTATGTCAACTTTAGACTCAATCCAAGAAGAGCTAGAACTAATATGCAATATCTAGATTTATGATCTCTATAATATAACAATCCCATAATTATGTTTCCACACATCTATACCACAACACAAACATCATGCTAGTGTTCAGCCATAGCAATTGATATCCTAATTATAGAATGTGAAATATGCACATAACTATGAATAAAGATTAAGAAAAACAAAGAAAGATGCTTATTGCAAACATAAATGACTAATGGACAAGAATTGAATTCATTGTAGATAGTTTTGAATATCAAATTCACTTATTTCTGTGTATTTACTAACTCGTGTACTTGTGGCCAACCATTTATCTCTTTCATAAATTAAACACTTATTAATAACATTAAATGGCTAAGTAATTATGTTTTAGTTGAAATTAAAAATAAAATATTTTATTTCAGGACAGCTCACACTATTCCCTATCATATTTTAGACTCTCGGGTTTGTTAGTAGTGGTTTGATGTCTTTGGAGCTGATCATTGCATTTCTTTAGTTACGTTTGCCAGTGTACTCCCAGCCTGTGCCAAAATGGGAGCTTTGGAACAGGGTATGGACATCCATCAAAGCATAAAAGATAGAGGAATTTTGTCAAATGTAGTTGCAACTACACAAAATGGATTTTTTGAGAAGGCTTTAGAAACTTTCAAGCAAATGAAATTGGCAAGTGTAAAGCCAAATTCCACGACCATTGCTACTATCCTCCCTGCGTGTGCCAAAATAGGAGATTTGGAACAGGGTATGGATATTCATCGAAGCATAAAGGGTAGAGAAATTTTGTCAGATGTTGTAGTTGTAACTGCCCTAGTAGACATGTATGCAAAATGTGGAAGCATAGACAAGGCACGTGAACTGTTTGATAGAATTCCTAAAAGAAATGTTGTCTCGTGGACTGCAATGATTGTTGGATATGCACAAAATGGATTTGTTGAAAAGGATTTAGACACTTTCAAGCAATGAAATTGGAAGGCATAAAGCCAAATTCCATAACCTTTGCCAGCATCCTCCCTGCCTATGCAAAAATAACGGATAAAGGAATTTTGTTAGGTGTTGTACTTGCAAATGCTCTACTTGACATGAATGCAAAATGTGGAAACATGGACAAGGCTTGTGAATTGTTTGATACGATGCCGCAAAGAGATGTGATCTCATGTGAACAATCAACACACACATATACGGGAGGAAGGGATTGCTGCTACAAAATTGAACGCTCACTCCTCAATCACAGTTCTATGGTTTTACGAGATTAAACTAGGACAATTAACCACCACATGTATATTTTTTGCAACATGAAATTAAAAACTAGGGAAATTTGAATCTACCTCCTGCTCGGGATTGCCTTCAACGCTGGTTTAATGTTCTTAGGGGTTGAAGTCGCCACGGATGCCTACGCTGGATTGCAATTCACAAATGAATTCTCTGCCTCTTTTTTTATTTTGTAATGGCCGCTATCATCAGAATTACGACAAACTCAAGCACTTTTTTGAAAAAAAGAAAATTCTCATTGCTAATGCCTTCTTCATCAAACCAAATGGGAAATTTCCATCGGAATTACGATGAATGCGGGTATTTTTTCAAAAAAAAAAACAAATTTGGCCACAATATACCTTCTCTATTGGAAACCTCAGTCGAAAATCTAGTCCAAATGTATTAGTGACTGAATCTTAAATGAATTAACAACAAAAAAATAACAAAAAAAAAATCAATTAAAAAACAACAAACTTGTGTTATACTTTCATGGTAGATGTGTAATAAGTTGGATGCAGATCGAGGAGTGGTGAGTGATGGAGTTATCTTCCCAAAGCATGGATTCCCAATTGGCAGGTAACCTACCACCCAAGTGCCCAGTTTAGTGAACATGCTAACTTTAGTGAACATGTTAAATTTTGTATTGTACATAATGTTATTCATGAAAAAATGCAACAAATACCTGTTCACTTCGTGTTGGCATAAACTATTGTTTCCTGCATTTTTCATGTTGTCTTGCCTACCTGTCTATTGATACTTCTTTTTTGGTATTGTTTGTAGGGATGGCAACGGGAAGAGCAGGGATAGGAAAAATAAAGGGCGTTGAAACATCTGTTCTGGAGATCGAAATGTCTACTATGAATTCAACAGTGAATGGGACGTCCAATGTTCTCACCTCCGATGGTGGTTTAGGTAAGTCTGAAAGACAACCACCACCACCCTTTGCAGACTGGAATGATGGGATGGACAGAATGAAGTTTGATGCCATGCGTGTAGAACTGCTAACGCAAAAGGTCAAAATGGCCCACGCTGAAAATGAAAGGCTGAAGGGGATTGTTTCTGATCTTGAATGGAGATTCAATGAAGTGAAAAGGAGATGCACTAAACTCAATAAGAAATGCATGGAACTCAATAACAAGGCCATGGACTTCGATGATAAGAATACGGACCTTGAGCTGGAAGTCCGTAGACTGCAAATGGCAAATGAGAGACAGGAGGTAGTGTGTGAGGTGGGCACTAAAAGAAGCAAAATCATAAGTGACTAGATGCAAGGCATGCATCTAGATGTTTGTGTGCAACATGCTCAGTACTGGAAACAAAGGTACGAGGAGATGTATGCCTCTGTAACTGATGAAGATGATGGTAATGATGTGCCTCCCCTTACTCTAACCACTGGGGGAAACAAAAGTCATTTAAATACTCAACCTCTGCCTCCATAAGAGGGTTGTACTATTATGAAAGTTTTCTAGATGTATATTGTTGACCCCTATTGAATTAATGCCAATAGTGGTGCAGACTGTTTGTAATCAAACATATTCTTTCATTTAAGAAAACACTTTGTATGCTTCATGAATGGTTATTTTCAATAAATGTGATTGAATTCACTTAAACAACTTCAATGGTTAATGATTGGTTTCTTGTACACTTTTTTATTCTTTCTGAATGGTTATATGTGGCTTTTCTACACATCTTGTATGATGAATGGTTTTGGCACTTCTCTTAATGAATTCCGAATCAGTCTTGGCGAACAAACGAGAATGATCGATAGATCAAATTCCCTTGCACTTTAGGCTTTGCTAAACCAAGGTAGGTGAACCTATACCTGAAACCTAAATCTGTAGGTTAAAAGTATTTTATATAGCGGATTTAAAAGAACCAATAATTGTATGATGGCAATTTTTCTTAACTTCTACCTTCTTATAATAGTTGCTTATTGAAGACTGAAAAATGCTTATTTATAAATGAAGGATTGTAAAAGATATGCTTATCTGAATTTAAAGTATGCTTCCTTTAATGAAGATTGCTTTGAAAATAACCGATTTAATCACATCAAATCAACAAAAGACCCGTGGCTTCATCCCTAATTAATTTCACACCACTTCAATTGAGAAATCCTACATATAACCCTAGAGACAGTTTTGATAACTTGTTCTTATAACAAGACCATCAGTTCAAAGGCATATGTATGAGTTGTAATGAGAATATAATATCATTTTGTGTTACATTGTGTTGATGAATCAAGTCCTTTGGATAAATCTAATGAGACAACGGTTCATCGGGATATGTCATCCCGATTTATATTTCCCACTGCAAAACCTTTCTTTTATCTCGGTAATGTATTCTTCTTTGTAAATATTAAATATAGATCAATGAGTTTTTAACTATTTAAGCTTTAGCACACAAATAAGATGAAGTATAACACGTAGGTTAGTTATAATTGTATTCTTTAAACAAACTAACTAAAATTTAAAGTAACACTTCATATATATGTGAGAAGTTTTTTATATTCTTCTATTGACTTCGCCACTGAAATGAGGTACAACATACTTTTATGGTATTCTCATAAGATCTACTTTGTTTTCTATTGGTCTTGGTTTATCCCTTTTATACAAAATTGGGATAAGCAACAAGGTTCACACCATTACAAGACACCTCTTCATAACTAATTGACATAATGGAGAAATGAGAGAAAGGAGAAATGAAAATTTGAAGAAGATTGCAACTCTCGGATTCTATGCCTGCAAATCTCTGTTATTGGTTTGTAGGCACATTTAGATGAGTCACTTCCCATTGGTAAACTTCATAATCACTAGGCCACTAAAAGTTCAGAATGATGGGCATGTTCATCAAATGATCTTTCCACCTCTTGTCTATTTAATTCCTCACCTCTGCAACAAACCTAGCGTAACCAAAATCCACATTTATAATCCCGTCTTGAAACACATGAAAGCTCTCAACATTGATATCTCCTTCCTCCTTCAAATGTGTAGTGATCTTGTGTACAACCTAAGTGAAGTCACTCTTCCAATCATCAAAGTCCCGGATATGCTTGTCATTGTCTGTGATGTGAGGGATAGTCCAATGCTCAAATGTGTGGAAATAATCAATTTTTTCTCTCACCTTTTTCTCCATACTTTTGTCATCATTGAGTCCACTTTTGATTGTTTGCACCATTTGCCAAGTTTCTTTTATTTTTAGTTCAACATCAGGGTTTCACTGAGTCACCTTGCATAGCATTTCCAATGTCACATATGCAGGTTGCCACCTATTTGATAGGGTTTCCAATTTTGGCCTATTCTCTTTGAACACTTCTAACATCTTCAACAAAGTCTGATAACTCCCATATCTCTTCCAATTTGTCAACTATAAAGTTGACCCTATGTAGGAGAATTTGTTCAAAAACTCACAGAGTTTCTCATGCCATTTTTTGTAGGATCTCCTCATTGGCCACCCTCATTTCATGTATCTCTTTCTCATATTTCTTCTTTTCTTCAGTCCACTCTTTGTTGTCACCTATTTTATCAATTTTCTTTGAAGGGGCATGTGTATCCAGAATGATTGCCTTATTTTGATTCTTAGGCTGACCTTCCAGCTTTCCTCTCAACATAGTATTCTCTATATATAACTTGTTTATTTCATCATTCATATCCTTTTTCCCAACCTCTAGTTTGTGTAATTTTCCTTCCATTTTCTTTACTGCATCCCTCATAAACATTGCAGAGTGCATGGTCATTGTAGCAGCCTCTAATGGAGATGTTTCTTTTAAGGATTTGAAAAGTGTTGCCCCCTGAAATTCTTTTACCAAATCAACCAACTTTGGCTTACAAGTAGTTTTTGAGCTCGCCCATAAGGCTAATATCTTAGTTTTGGGATTATACCCTGTTCCACTCACCCCTTCATCTCAATCAAATTTAGCAATTAGAATTGGATCATCTTGTTGCCTGACCTGATCCAACAAGAACATTTGTTTCATGGTCATTCCCAAAATTATGAGCATGCTACTGTTTAAAACCATTTCTCTTGCTTCTGCAAGGGTCAAGTTTGTTTCATCTAATCTCATTTGTTTCAAAGTTTGAGCAATCACCTCTTCATGTTTCATTTCCTCTACTCCTCTCAAGTTCACTTGTTTCGTCTCTTCAAATTCCTTCATTTTTGTCTTTCTCTAAATTCCTGACTGTGGATGAAATTGTCATCGTCAAGGAACCTCATTGACATGGCCACTCTTTCATCGCTAGTATTGACAGGATTTTCCTCTTTTCTTACTTGGGCCTCATAGCCATGTACCTCTTCCTAGTACCTGGGTGGAACCATATTTGATTGATCAGATGGCTCCTTTGTCTGTGGTGCCCTCAATGCAGAAACAAATTCAAGTGTATCATCCTTCTCTTCATGCACTTCTCCTTTGGATTTGTTATTTGTTACCTCTTGAATCACAACCCCTACGGGTTTCTTTAGTGGACCCTTGGCCTTTTCTGGTGGGCCTTCCACACCTGATGATTTGCAATAAATATTTTCAAAATTTTGGAAACACAATTCTATTCTCTCTAACCCATCAGTCACACCAACATAGAACCCAGGGAAAGATAGATCCTTTTGTTTCTTTTCCTCTTCAACTCTTGCTATGATTTCCCACTTCTTCCTTCTATCCATAATATGTCCATTTGATGTGAGATTTCTGACCAGGTCTTCTTCTATTAGTAACTCATGTGAAACTGACTTAATAACATAGCCGATGTGGTTTTCAGGATCACACATTCTTTCCTTACCATGTCTCAGCTTGAAATTGATGTTAAGTAACTTTGTAACTTTTTGAGCATGTTGGATCCGATTGAGAATCCACCAAATGTCACATGATGAGGCATAAATGACCCTTTCCTCCTTAGAACAACCAACTCTCTTTCCAACCATAACATCTGCCATATAAATTCCAAAAATGCAAGCCTCTCCGGTACAAACATGGGAAAAAAATGGGGAGTCTGAGGACAACCATAGACCCTAATAATAGTATATTCACCCATGTAAAACCAATCTACAAAATTGTGAGTGTGACCCTTCTCAAGGTCATAGGACAAAGGTCTCAATACTTTCCTTATTCCAGGAGACAATCTGTCAACCACTCCATGGAAAACAACAAGAATATTGCAAACAAAGGAGTCATGGAAGACCTTGTAATCTGAATCCCCGCATCTCTTATCCCATAGGTAACACCAAAGCTGAACTGGGAGCCTGTATCCATTTTCATCCACTATTCCTAATTTCAATCTTTCTGCAAATGTCTACCCTTTTTGAAACAAGATAAGATGACATAATAAGGAATAGTGGTGGAAAACAGTTCTCTTCTTCTCCTTCCACGCCACTAACAACCCTTGTATTCTCCTCTCAATTTTCAAAGCAAAATCAAACTCCACATTGACATCTAAGTTTTGAATTCTCATAGCCATGTACATAAAACTCACTGGCATCCTAGGACTGGCGTCCTCCCCTCTAATCTGACACAAGGCAAAGTAGGTTTTCTAGAAATACCCAAGGAAATCATCAATGGGGAATGGCTCACTCCCTGTAACCATCAACTGTTGGTTCTTCAAACCCCTTCTCCTATGATATGGGAGCTCATATTTCCTATACATCCTTGAAAACCTGTCATACTCCATTTTAAATTGTTGTAGGTATACCTTAGTGAGGGCTTCTTTGTTCAATGTGAAACAATCAATAATCACAGACCTAGTAATTACCACCAAAGGTTTCCCACTCAACATCCTCACAAAATTAGTGACAGGGTCGTAATTGTCAACCAATACCTGAATCAAACTCATGGTCTATAAACACATTTAGCATGATTAATTTGGCTACATCGTATGTCCAAGCATTTGATATTAGAATTTTCTCATTTCTGTTTTTATAGAAAAACCAAAACAGGTCTTTTCTAGGAACTGGGATTAAAGAATCTCTGCAACCCTCTAAAGTGTCTTTAAAAACACACTTGGCTGATTTATCTGTAGAACCAAGCAATACATCTAACAATGATTTTTGCATAGGCCTCTTGGCTGGGTTTACCATCCTAGGTTTTTTTTCTGGGCTGACCTCCCATTTTGGACTTTCTCCATCCCCGGTTTCCCCTTTTCGTTTAGGCATTTTTTATCCGTATTTTTCACTTGCAAACACACATCTATAGATATCAGGTTGAGGGAGAGACTGTATACTTACTTGGAAGTTTCCACCCAATTTTGTCCCTGAATTCTACCGCCGACCCTCTCAAATTTCTATCCTCGAATGAGAATTTGGAGCGGAAAAATAGGGTATCAGTTATGAAATTTTTAAGTTGCGTTGTCGATCACTTATGTCCTCAAAAACCTATCATACTCCATTTTAAATTTCTTTGACCTCGCGAAAGGATGAAAGTGTCTAAGATAGTGTGTTATGTGCCTTCGCTGATTCGCGAATTGTCTGGCTACCATTTCCTTTTGCCCCGCAAATCAGTGAATTAGACTAACATGTCATGTTAGTCAATTTTTCCGTTTGCGGGGCAAAAGGAAATGGCGGCCAAGTAGTCTGCGAATCAGTGAAATCGAGTAAGATGTCATGTTAGTCAATTTTTTTGATTTGTGGACTACCTGGCCAATATTTTATTTCGTCCACAAATCAACGAATTAGACTAACATGTCATGTTAGTCGATTTCGTCGTTTCATGAAACAAAAGGAAATGGTGGCCAGGCAATCCGTGAATCAACAAATTCGACTAACACAGTGTCTTACTTGATTTCACTGATTCGCGGACTGCCTAGACGCCATTTCCTTCTGCCCTACGAAATAGTGAAATCGACTAACACAACGTCTTACTCAATTTCGCTGATTCACGGACTGCCTGGCCACCATTTCCTTTTGCCCCATGAAATGTCAAAATTGTCATGTTAGTCGATTTCGCCGTTTCATGGGCAAAAGGAAATGGTGGCTAGGCAGTCCGTGAATCAACAAAATTGAGTAAGACATCGTGTTAGTTGATTTTGCCAATTCACGGACTACCTGGCCGGTATTTTATTTCATCCATGAATCAGAGAATTAGACTAACACGTCGTGTTAGTCGATTTCACCATTTCGCGGGGCAAAAGGAAATGGTGGATAGGCTGTCCGCGAATCAATGAAATCAAGTAAGACAATGGGTTAGTCAATTTCACTGATTCATGAACTGCATGGCTGCCATTTCCTTTTTCCCCATGAAATGGTGAAATCGACTAACACGACGTGTTAGTCTAATCCGACGTTTCATGGGGCAAAACAAAATGGCGGCCAAGCAGTCCGCGAATCAACGATGTTTGGACTCATAAAATTTGAGTATTTTGAGAGGCCCATTTCAAAATTTTGCACCTGCACTTTCAAAGGACCACCTAATGAGTCAACTTGATCGACCTATTTTGAAGAAGGGTAAAATGGATCCAATTGATTATCAAGGGGTAAGGCTTGGGAAATGTAAGGAAAATCTTCAGTTGGGGAAAGAGAACACTTGGTGATTTCTGATGCAGATCTAATTTTTTTCCCTCCTCTTTTTATTCTTTATTTTTCTCATTTGTAAGGCATCACAAGAATTTTGTAAAGAAACTCTAGCAACAAATATATTTAGGGTTTTTTTTTGTTTTTTGGAGACTATTCTGAGTTATGTTAAATTTTGATGGAAGATATTAATATATAGATCAGAATATTTTGAGCCCTGACTCATGTTGTCTTCTTGTCTGTGTGATTGATTACTATTCTAATTAGATGATCTAGGATTGTTTAGTTAAATGAGTTGCAAAGCAATTTACGAAAAATGTTTTAGGCTGTCCTCTCAAGGAGAGAAATTAAATACACTTAAATCTTCTCGTTAGTAATCAATGATTCTGCTCGAATTTGATGGTCGGGTCTAGTATAAGGTGAAAATTTATATATGTCAGGCATATATAGATTCAGTTAAACGAATGTAATGGCATGTATGTGAATTTTTTCTGTTAGTTTTTGTGTGATTCTGAGTGAATCTGAAGCTTGAATAAGGCATTGGTATAGCTTGTTGAGTTTTATGTCCTTCTTGGTGATCACTTTAAATGAATATGAATCTTTCTGTTATGTTCAATGATGTTTAAGGTGATAAGGTTTTCAGAAGTTGACATTGGTTCTCTATAAGTCTTCCATCACAATTGTTAAAAGTAATCACAAAAGGTATACCCACCTAAGCTTAATATAAGCTTGAAGTGTAGAAGGTTTTTGTATAAACCTTGTTAAATGTTGTCTTAGACTTCTATTTTCTTGTTGTTCTCTCTATATGTGACAGAGGCTAGAAAATTCTTATAGAGAAGATAAGGAAATAAAAAATTGAGAACAACAAAAATGGCGACTCTGTTGGGGACTGAATTTTTATAAATGTTTGATTGATAAGGTTAAAAGTTGAATTTATTCCTCGTCTTGTCAATTTCATATCTAGCCAGTTTGTCCATTGTATATGCATAGAGTTGAAAGTGATTTTATGGTGAATAGAGTGTTCCTTGTTCTGTAACTGTAGAATGATATGTTATTTCATGTCATATTTTATGAAGGATTAGCAGTAAATTCATGTTGTTGAGTTGTGAGCAAGTCCTTGCAGTTGTATCGAAATTTTTCCCCAATTTCTGATTGGGTGGTGACTCCATGGTTCATACGAGTGTTGAATGTCTATGCAATTAGTATTGCATAAGGCTTTTATGGTTTGATATATAGTGCAAAGATATTGGTTATCACTGCTAATGCAGATTTACACATAAATTCTTCATCAAAGAAATTTGATAAGAAAGTGAAATAGAAAGATACACATAGATTTGGTGTTAATTTCTCAAATCCATATGTTTGTGGCCTGGAAGAGTGTTTATTGCAGCAGATTTGAAGAAGGGTAAGTAATGAATATCAGGAGAACAACTCTTTATTGTTCAAAATTGTTCCTCTATGCAAGAGGTGGCGACTCTGAGGTAAAAGACCAAGCTAAAATGTGAATAAATGTTCAGATATACAAGTCTTATAGCTGCAAATATCCAGGTACTTTCAGAAGTTTCAATGCAAAATATTTTCTTCTGAAAATTTGAATGAGTAAAATAGTTTTCCCATTAAGTGAACAACACTAGTAAAGAGGGAAAAAGAGGAATTACAAGTCTATTTGCATATCTATTTTGTTGTAGTTGTCAACATATATGTTTTGTTGTAGTATGCAAATTTGAAGAAAACTTATGTCAAGCACTGTTATGAATAGATCTGAATGATGATATGTGCTTGAAGTGTTTCATTGTTCTATCCAAGGTTGTACAATTATTTGTGGAAGCAAGTAGAAATGTGTAGTGAAGTTTTTCAGCCTTGTGTATTTCCACATATAGCCATGCCTAGTGAAATGTCACAGCCATGTTATGAGAGAAGTTTAAAAATGAACCATTATGCTACTCTGAGCTTTGAAGGTATTCTGGGTTACCCAAATCTTATACCCATAGAAATTAGAAAGCATTTGCCAATATTTAGTGGGAAGAAATCAGAATCAGCACATCTACATTTGAAAAGTTTTTCAGACTTGATGGGAGATTTTAAAGTTAGTCAAGAAGATGTGTGCATGAAATTATTTGTCCAGTCATTGAAAGAGGATGCAAGGGATTGGTTCTCTTTTTTTCCAACAAATTGTATTTCCTCATGGGATGAATTAACAATTGACTTTATAGCCCAATTTGCTGAAAAGGTGAGTGATTATGATATGCTGAGAGGATTCATGTACAAACAAATCAAGGAAGATGGATTGGTACCAACATTTAATATTAGATTTTCACAAATATTATCTAATATTTCCAACAAGTATAAGTTTAATGATGGAGCATGCTTGGAGATTTATATGAGTGCTTTTGACAAGAAGATGGGTTTCTTATTAAGAGACAAGGAACCCAAAACTTTGCATAAAGCTTTTAACACAGCTAGGGACATTGAAAACAATTTAAAATTTGGGATCTCAAAGAGATTTTTGTCTGATGCTGCTTCTTGTCAAAACACCTTCAATGGTGAAAGGAAATGTGAAGCTATGCAAAACATTCTTTGTCAAAATGTGTCAAGTTTTGCTGTTCAAAATGGTCTTGCTGATATATGTGATTCAAAGTGAAATGAGAGTCAAGAACCTTTATTGTCAATGTTGGTTGTCTCTTACAGTAGTGATGGAATAATCAGTGGGAATTTTTGTGATAATGTTGTTACAAAGATAGATATATATAAAGGATATGCACCATTTGATTTGTATGTCAGTTATGCTGATTATGTGGCTGCAAATTATGAAGTTAATCATGCATCTCCCAAGGATAATGATAATGATGTGAATGATGGTGATGACCATCGGTCTTTACATGTTGTTGATGTATTT